>NW_027108914.1:2056080-2074448 GCF_000696795.3 Halyomorpha halys
TATATTAATTCAGTACTTAGTCCTATTCAGTTCTTAAATATGGTCAAACTAATGAATATAATTTATCTATTAATATAAATAGGGATTCTAGACGCAAATAACTAATGAAAGCTACTTTTTTATTCAGCAAAATTATCTCGTATAAATGGACACTCGAGTAGTTACTTCCCCTCCAAAAAAAAGGACTGAAATTATTAATCAGTTACTATTTTCATTAGATTTGAAGCAATAAATACAGATCGTAGTTGTGATTTTAATGGAAAATAAGTGACATTTTTCAGGTAAAAATATAATAAAATGAGTTGTTTCCATTAAATTTTTATAGGACTGATTATTTAAAAATATAATAGTAGGTGTAACATTGAAATTGAACCCACATAAGGTATAAGAAATTATTTTTTTTTAATAAGCTTTATAAAAATTTTATCATTTTACAAAAAAAATTCCATATCTATCTGTATCTAAAAGTTGAGGAACGCAGTGACTACGAAACAAAAATTAATGATGTAGCTTTTAAAAATTCAACTTCACTAAAACGTTAGTTACTTATATGTAGAATCGATTTATTTCATATTTTATCTATCGCTCAATTCATATATCCCTATAGAATTATTTATGTTCATGTTTACACTACGTCGTGCTACGACCTCTCTTGCTATCGGAGGGTTCCCATGTAATGTAACCTCACCGCCGAAGTGCCTTGTACTGGTGGGCCCCAACGGTACCCGACATACGGTACCAGTACAATTGTTTACTGCGCATGACTCCAACCCCCACTACCTTATTGATAATTAAAATAATTCAGTTATGCGCGGAGAGGTCGCGCTGCCACCGCACGCCCGGCGGTCACGAGTCCGTGAGCAGATACATTTCCAATATGGCCGGCCTACCATGACTTGCAATCCCTCTCCCCGAGTGTCCTTTCTATCCCGGCTCCATATCGGCGGGAGATATCGGGATCTGATATCGGCCGAAGGGGAGGAAAGGGTGACAACTGTTGGGAGAAAACTGACTACTCGATGGGAAATCGAGTTTTCATGGGAGTGGATGTCATAATCGATGAAAATAGAATAAAAAATATGGAAAGAAAAACTTAAACTGAGACAAACTGAATTCAAATTTGAAGTAATAATAATAATAATAATAAAATCCCCACGTTCCTCTTAATTAACGATGAATATTATTGCGAAAAATGTAAATCTTACTATAGACATTGTGTATGAAAATTTTTTATACATACTAAAAACTACTATTTTTAGTAATATATATTTCTTTTTTAACAGATCGACCTGCTAACACTTACTTGGAAATAATAACAATTTAATTATAACAGTTGACATGAGGGGTTTACGTCTAAAGGACGCCCCTAACGACTTGTATCATATAATGAATGATTGTTTATAGTTAAAATGAATAAATGAAAACTGATTATATAATTTATTTAAAATAAAAATTTAATTGAAAAATGAAAAGAAATATTAAAAAACAAAAACAGCTAATATTCATAAAATAAATACCAGAGCTATGATTATTAATTCCCGCTAGCAAAAATTAACTTTCAATCTTGAATTTTTAATTATGATCAAGCAGTTCGTAAAAATCTTTTTTGATGAAAATTAATTTTTGATCACTCGATAAGTTCTTAATCTTCGTTAGGAATCAATTATAAATCAGAATGAAGAGATTTTCAAATTGAGAAAAACGACTTATGTGAAAATTAAGCTCCAGCGAAAAGTTCCTCCAGATTGAATAATTAATTTTCAGAACAACTTTGAAAAGTCGACAGAACTAAAGAACATACTATTTAAAATTAGAAAAGCAATAAACTTAGAAGAAAAAGAAAAAAACATTAATATTTGCCTGAAGTACTTTTCTTTTTTATGGATGAATTACTTCTTCGAAGTTTTCTTTTTTTAAGTACATCACTTTCTGTCTTCATCAATGATATTGCGACTATTAATAGTTAATACATAATGTAGCATAAAGTTATCGTAAACATAATTTGAAAACATCTGCAACTTAGATGAATATGCTCAATCACTTTGATAGCAGTCAACTCTACCAGCTATCAAAATCAGTAGGAATATAACATTTGCAAGCATCAATAATTGTCCGACTCTTCTAATAGTAGACAAATTAAAGGAAATACTCTTGGTCTAGTTTTCCTTGCAAACATGCTGAGTAACAACCGTAATGTAATATGGTCATAATTATTTTTATAACTATGTTATGTCATTGTCTCAAAAAACTCCCCGACGTACCTTAAATCATGTCAGAGATATATTAAACAGTATTCTTGCTTTTGCAGTACGGCTTTAGTTACGCAATCTGAAAAGTATTCAAAGATATTTCTTTTCTCTATTTTTTTTCTTCAATATTATTAATGTGCATGTACTCTACACCGATGTAAAATGTAAATAATATTGATGCATGCAGTATTATTTAAATTCCACCCTTTCTTTTAAGTATTCCACATTTTCAGCATCGTTTCCCAGAAAGAAAATGGATGGGTACTTTTTCAGCCCGTCCTTGGAAAGCCCTTATAACGTCGGATCAAGGATCTTGAAGAAATAAATCCTACTTATCCTTTAAATCCTGAAGCTTGGGCTAAGACGCCATCCCTCATTCGTGATATATAACCGTGAAAAAATGTAGTCACACTTCAAGGAAACCTTAGGCTGTTCACTTCTGAAGAATAATCCTCTTACTAATTTCGGAAGATCGGAGGTTGGACAGAACCTGAAGGGTAGAATGAATAAAACATTAATTTAAAATTTTCTCGAAACTTTTAAATTGTATCTATTCGTCTACAAAGGGCAAATCCTTCCAATGTAGTATTCCAAATTAGATATGATCTCCCTTTTAAATTTATTTAGGTAGATATTAAATTTTTAGGTAGATTATAAAATATTTTCCCTGAACCAGTACTTTTTTAAATTAAAATTTTGATCAATCCAACATTAAGCAGATTAGTTTATTTGTGCTAACGTATTTAATTTCAAAAGTTTTCGAAAAACTTTAGATGCATTTATTTGTTTTGAGAAAATACTTCTTACATAATATTCAAAATTGAATAAAAATACTATTATCTGAGTTTATTTATTTTTTATATTATTTAATTTAATCTGACGAATTTAACATATATTTAATAATGTTGTTGTTTGTTAGGGCTTTAGGGCGTAAACCCAACAGTCATCAACTTCTATGTTCCATATTTTATTTTCCAAGATATTTTGATTTATCCCTTGGACATTTCATATTTTTTGAAATATTATTTTTTTTTTTTTTTTGTTCCATTCCAAAATTATGAAAGCTTTAAATTTAAGATAGTTCAATAGTTTAAATCTTGTTTAACAGATTTCTTAAAAAACAAACAATAAACTTGATATATTCTTAGGTCTTGTATACTTAAGGTATAAAACGTATTCAAAACGTGATAAAACTTTGAAATTTTGTTAGTTTAGATCATATTTCGGTATTCTTGTGGGAGTGAATGCCTAACGTTTTTCGCATTATGAATTCGATTTTGTTATTATTTATAACTCATCCATTAATTAATATTTAAAATTTAATGCGTGTAATTATTGAGAAAAACTTTTTTTCTCCTTTTTGATCATTGTTAATTACAGAAATATTATCATTCTTGAACATTATGTTTTTAGCGACACGATTTTATTTATTTAATCGTGAATTTTAAAATTTATTGTTAAATATTGATTAATATATATTTTTAAATAATTTCAACCTTTATTATATAATTGACGATTCGTTGTTTTAACTCGAAAATATCAAAGACGAACTGAATAGTATCTATTTTAACAGTAACTAAATCAAAGCGTTGGTGAACAACTATCCCCAAACAATGGCCCAATATATTCCAAGAGGGAGAGAGGAACACTTTAGTTACAAAGTAATGTTGACATATATAACAGCGTACTAAATCAATAACTAACGTTATTTGGTCGCTAAATTAGTATAATTATAAATTTATTTTATATATACATTCATTATATAATTAATTAGTAAAAGATTATAATAAGAGTATATGAAGTACGTTTATATTTTATACTCTTCTTCACACTATACCTATCTTTTTTAGTGAATATAATGACTTATCTACAATAACCAATCCAAAATAGCCAAATAATTAAAATACTTCAATTTTAATAATAAAAAATAAGTGAAAATTCACATAAATATAAAATAGTAATAAAATCTTAAAACACCTATAATCAAATATGAAATAATAATTTTTACTTTTTATTTCTTATTTTTTGCTTGTCAAAATTTAAATTTTAAAATTCGTATACAAGCTTTTTTTTGTTTATAATTTATTGATAGAAAACCCTCATTAAAAAAAAAATTCATGCATTTAAACAAAAGATTGCTAACATGGAGTAAGTCAAACCAAATGTTTTGCAATATTCAAAACTTCTGGGGAAATTCTTTAAAGTTTTTAGTAAGAATTAATGATTTTCTTCCTTTAAAATTGGTCAGTCAATAGAATACTCAAATATTAAAAAACATTTAAAATTAAGTGAATAATTAAATTTTATGAAAATTCACTTTTGCTCTCATTTACTAATAGATTCTTGATCAATTAATGACAATTTAAAAGGATATTTTTTTCCTTTTCTAATAGTGATCACTTGTTGCATTTGATCCATTATTCAGGTTAATTTGTATTATTGAATTTGGTACCGCTTGTCTGCACTTCAACTTTGCAATTGAGTCACGTAATCTATATTATTTGTATAGAGCAATGGAGGCTTGCATTGTAGATTGCAGCGACTGGAGACTGTTCGATAATGCAAAATACGCACTTGCAACCCCGTTAATCACATTTAATCCTCTACGGGCTGCCATATGGCCCTTGTAGGGGGGTGCACCGAGCAGACATGGCCGGCGATGAATCATGACCTCGGCAGTCATTTTGAAATTTTTATAAAGAAACGCCAAAAGAGGAAAACAGATAACAGACAGCAGAGAGAAGGGGAAAAAATCCGATAATTCATCCTTAAAGGAGGACTTGGGACGCAGATGGGATCTAAGTCTCATTTCAAGGTAGTGGGAAGGGAGACAGATATCTATCTGATCCCCAAATGCAATTTCAGATGACGTAATATTTTTTTTGTACCATATCTCTCTGAGGAGGGGAGCAACATGTAGGGTGTTCGCCCGAGCAAAAGATTGTCTGCAATAGATCCTTTAGAAAAAAAATCCCCATTTCTCGCTCATCGTCATCGAGGTGATATTATCCGTAATAACACACACATAGGGTCTTTACCCTTGTATACACATCGTACGATGTTTTTATTACTCTTATCAGTTAATATTTCTTGTCATTATCAATAAAAATGCGAAGATAAAGGAAACAGGCTCCATTACGTATTATTGCTTAAACTTTGC
Source organism: Halyomorpha halys (assembly GCF_000696795.3). NCBI lineage: Eukaryota > Metazoa > Arthropoda > Insecta > Hemiptera > Pentatomidae > Halyomorpha > Halyomorpha halys. The sequence goes on from NW_027108914.1 coordinate 2,061,490, forward strand.
TACATCATAACTTAAACTCTTTATAGAATAAAAAAAAAATATTGTATCAAAAAGTCAGAAAAAAATACACGAGTATGTAACAAAACGATGGTCGAGACGAGATGTCTCTATAATGATATATTAATTACTTTTTTTTTAATATTAAGAAATCATATTGCTGATTTTTTTTTTTTATTTAGCACATTTTTATACTGCCTTTCGATTCTATAGTATTTAAAAAAATATAAATATAAGTGTTCTTACTATTTATTTTAATTTTATTTTATTATTATAAATTTATTTTTTAAATTATTTTTCATATTTATTTATTACTTGTTTAATTGCAAATGTATGTGTATATTGTTCGATATTGAATGATGTATAAAAGCCTTTTATTTTTTTATTTATAGGAATTTTCACTTATGTAATGTGTTTCTTCAACTTAAATTTTGTTTGGCGTTCTTCCAGACCACCCTTTCAAATAATATAGTTTTTTTGTTATTGTTAGAAATATAGATTATTGGGATAATAATACAATTCACCACACTCATGAGCAATTAGTTCAGAGCATGTCCAATCAATCACGTCATTAATACACAGGACAGATAAAAAATGAAAATAGAAAATAAATTGAGTAAAAAATTATTATAAAATAAATAATAATAACCAATAATACTAATAACTTTTAATACTTGTTAGTATGCTAGTTTAATTGGAAATATAATGTGAAATATAGGCGTAAAAATACGTGTACCCATTAAAAGGTTTCTACAATGCGCGAAAAAAAAGTGATGATTACCAACAACGATTTTGTCGCTTAATATCAATAACTAAATAAATTATTTTTAATATAAAAATTATTGTATTGAATAATTTCTGGGGTTTAATCTTCAAATGAAGTCAGATACAAAATTGCCTTTGTTTTTCTGAAGGAATTAGTAAATACAAAGGGCTTACGTATATCACTTTTTCTACAAATTCATTAATATTTACTTAAACAGATCTGTTTTTAAATTATTACAATCATCATTAACAAAACATAAAATATAAAAGATATTTAAAGGCTCATACTGAAAAAATATTTAGTAATATACTTTCAATTTACATAACACAATCTAATTATTAAAAAGAAAATTTAGACGGTATAATTTCATAATTAATTTTTTACCACACGTAACATTTAGTAGAATCAATATGTTGAGATCAGAGATTCTCCCTTAGCAGGTATTCCTATTTCTTTAAAATGCATCTTGAGTTTGTAATTTTTTTTCCCAAGATAAAATTCAGTATGTTCAGCAAGAAGGGACCCCGTTTACAATTACCCAAGTACACAAAGGGCCTGATTTAGGCGGAATTATAAAATTGTGTATTCTGATAAGGGCCTGATAAAATTGGGAGGAGGGCCCGTTGTTTTATTAAGGGCGAGGATTTAGGGCTTTGAACAGAACTTGGAAGATAATTACAGGGAGCTGTTGGGCGCCAATAAATTTCATGACGCGTTTTCCATTATTTCACCGAGAGGGTGAAAACCCCCTCCAATTAGATATTAGACCAATAAAAAAATTCCCCTAAGGATCCGCGATGGGTTGGGAGGGGCACCCTCTTAGTTTTAATTGGTTTATAAAACCTAGCGGAGGGGGTGGTCTTCGGAGAAGGGGTTGAAGTGGTGATATTTACCCCGTTTGTGGTTGCTGCGTTTTCTTAGTCTCCCTCTTAACTTCCGACATGATTCTAAAAGGAAAATGTATGGAAATCTGATTCAGACATCAATCAAAAGAATTGTTTTTTTAAATATATTACCGAAAATCGTTTTAAACAATGTTTTATTTTTTTTTTTTTAAATATTTATATTGCTATTTACAACTGTACATTATAATACTTGAAGAAGTTTGTCGGGGGGTGCGGTCAACAAAGAACAACATAAATAAACAAAACCATATTTATTTATTTTATGCCGACGTTTCGACCTGAGTTTCAGGTCTTCATCAGGGGTTGTGGTGTGTAAAGTGAGTTCAGTTAGCATCTTCCCTTCCCCTTTACACGCCACAACCCCTGATGAAGACCTGAAACTCAGGTCGAAACGTCGGCATAAAATAAATAAATATGGTTTTGTTTATTTATGTTGTTCTTTGCTAACCGCACCCCCCGACAAACTTCTTCAAGCATTAATCTACGGTCAACTATCTACATCTCATAGTACATTATTATACATTTAGTAAATCTGATCTAAGTTAAATTGGAGTGTTACAGGCGTGTAGAGAAACTACCTATTGGTAGCACTCTAATTAAACAATGTTAGCGTAAGAAATATGATATCATGCCGTCGGTTCGAAACCAAAGTGGCGTATCTTCAAATTTTGCTATGTTTGCTTTTGCGTTGTTTTCTATTCTCTCCGCGATACCTGAAAAAACGAACTGGATAAATGGTGTAACGACGAAATTAGTAAATATTTTAAATCTGAAATCGTAATTCAAATACAATCCTATGCGTGTAAGAGTATTTGACCGACGATACAAGTAATATTTATAAAAATTTCAAATAAAAAATTATAAATCTGATATTTAGAAATTTTAATCTCGAATGACTTGAATGTGCCAAATCTAAGTAATGTTATAAATTGAGAACATCCCAAGTATACGAAAACTGTCTAGAATAAAACATCAGGAGAAATTCGGGAATTAAAAAGGTAATATGTAAATTGATTCTAAAAATAACCTTTATGTAAATCATATGTAAATACTTATGTATTTGCACAGAATTATGAATACATTTATGTAACATTGTTAAGTACTGATAAGTATTCAGGCAAGGCAACCTACTCAGGTAGAACCTTGGCTACCGGACATTGCCGGAGTCTCGGAGCAAATTAAGTCGTGTTAACAAGACTAATAAGCCTGAGGAGGTCTTGGTCAGGTCACGTTTCCTTGTTAAGACGGCCCTGGATGGGGGACAAATTTTTGAATAAAATTCCGTGGGGCTTGTTACAGAACAAAGAGCGCGCCAATGCTCAGCCGTAAACAAGGATCACCATCTATTGTGGCCAGCGCCTAGTGCTGCCAACCTAACAGCCTAATTATCCCTACCATTACCCCCTTCTTACATAACCATTAAGTCCGAAAATAGGAAAATACAGGGATTTTTTTAAAAGGAATTATGCAACTGATCTGGTAATCCAGTGTCGTTTCATTAGTTAAGTATAATTTCTAATCCTTATAGGTATCACATTATGAAAATAATACCTAATAATTTACAACTATTCAATAAATTAAACTTGATGGTAATAAAGTAATATTTCTCCCTTTATTACTAGCAACCCATTTTATAGATATGCAAGCGTGCGTACCATTGTCCACTTATTTGTGTTGATTTGTTTTTTTATAATCTAAACGGTCCCTAGTTAACTGAAAAAAGATCTAGCACACACATATAATAAAATCTACTTGATTTAAAATTATATATCATCCAAATATATAAATTTTAATGTATATTTGAGTTGAAAAAGATACCTCCTTTGGTGTTCTTAAAATATGTTTTTATTTTCATTTCAAAACGGTACAGGGTATCCCTCATTTTAGGTGATGTAATCCCACAAATTACTCAAATTTTGCTTTAATTGACAAAATTAAAACGTTCAGACTATGTTACAATATTATTAGCTCTGTTTAATAAATGGACTACCTAGTCAAGGTATAATTTTTTTTTAAATAATAAATTTCCAAAAAGTGGATATTTTTAATTTTGATGAAAAACTCTGCAATTGTAGTTTCAATAAATGTTAAAAATATTTCAATTAATTAAGCTTAAAAACAAGCAGGATATTTTGATTTTCTTGTTTTCATTTGACATACTTGATGCATAAACTTTTAAAAATAAGTGAGGACATATTTAGTTATAAATCCTCTGAAATATATGTATTCACACTATCAATCTGTCTCGTGAAGAGAATAAATTCATTAGAAGTTGAGTGTCCCCAGTAAATGGAGCTTGGAGTGGAAGCGGGAGACGACTTAGGGACTTAGGACTTACATTAAAGTCCTTCGTCTAATGGAAGTGGGGATAAATATTAATGAGATCGAGTAGATAAGTCCTCCTTCTAAATATTAGAACGAGTGAGACGGAACTTAGCCGGATTGTAGGGACGTATGTCTGATCACTAATTCACGGCTTTTACGAAGGACTGATTCGAACTGATGTGAGCATTCGATTATTCAAGGAATTGGTTTAATAAGTTGATAAGTGATACATTCTGCTACATCATAGCCATGACTTATGAAGGTTATTATGTATGAACTATAATATTAATATAGTATTATTAGTAATACAATTATTAGATAACATTTAAACATATTCTGAAGGAAATAGAAGGTATTTAGATAATAGAAACCGAATATAATTTACTGTAATTTTGTATTTAAATGTTTGAGGTTTTTTAACTAACTTTTTTTTTTTAAGTGATCAATTGAATAACAACAAGAACAAGAATGTGCCAAACTGCAATTTTGAAAACAATCAGAATGTAGTTCAAAATACTCCTTTGTTTCTTTATGAAGCCAATAATTGTGTACGTGATTGTGTTACGCCATAATTCTAACACTGTTTACACGAAAAAAAAATATGGAATGTAAACTTTACCAAGCATGGAATAAGAATAGTTGAATTTTTCGTAACTGCAATACAGAACAATTTTAGTCTTCTTATAGGTCGTATAAATGACCTTAAGGCTTTTAATTTTTACAATTCTTTAATAAATTTGGCCTTACCTTGTTGAACAGTGCTGCTACCTTGGTCTGCATTTTGAAAAACAAAGACAGGAAACTTCTCGTAGATTCCGTCTATTACAACATTTACTAGACAAACGGTCTAAACTTACAATCCATTACAGAAGATTGAACTACTTGACTATAATAAGGTCTATCTGGACATACGGAGCTTTGAGGCTCCACTAAATCTTTGAATTCTTCTCGCATCCATCCTTAAAATCCGAAATCTTGTATTCTCCTTACTTTTTCATAAATAAAAACATCCATAAAGGCCTTTTAATGTAAGATACGTAACCGATCTAGCCCGAAGTTGATTTCAGTCCTTAATCATAAATTCTATACACACCTCAAAGCCACTAGTTTCTAACTCTGCTTTCTTTTCCATTCCTGACAATCCTCTAAGGTCTGAAAAGAAGATGGCCTTGTGACCTTAATGAGTGGTTTCTCTATATGACTGTATTAAGGTGTTTTCATAAATTTAAATTACAATGAAGTTGTAAGTGTTAATGAATAAATTTTTAAAAAATGATAAGGTACAAAAATTATTAATTTAAGAGTTACGTTGACATTCATGGTACCTCGAAAAAAAAAAATAAAAACCCCTATCACCCTAATGCTTGTTCAATGATATTTTATGAGGAGAGAAACAAATTAAAAATATTCAAAGATTTTTAATAATTATATTTATTTATTAAGGACAGAATCCAGTCCGAATTTCTCATACAAACACGAAAGTACGTTACAACAAGGCAAAGGGAGAAGATAGGGTGGGCGGAGAGGGTGTGGATATTGACTGTTTACGATAGCCCCGGTCCAAATATTGGCCTCTCCTCCCAGTTTATGGCTGATTCATTTTTAGCAGCCCAGTAATTCAGGACTAGATTATCGGCTAATGAACTTAGTGCTTTATGGCCCTCTAAGTCATGAGCGGTTTTGTATCACCGTTGCACTTTATTCCTCTCTTCCGTCGATGATTTAACCTGTCGGCGATGATTTATTCGCAATGCGGGGCAAAAAGGGGTTGAATATTTTAGATGATCCATACCGCTTGTGCACGCTACATATTACTTTTCGTTAGATAAACGTTGAAGTGTTTTAATATTAATTTAAGTTTTAAGATTAAACAAGAAGATAGAAACAAAATAAATACAATTATGAGAGAGAGAGAGAGAGAAAAAAACTTTATTCAAAAACGTTGTGCTTCCCAACTGTATTGGGTTGCTAAAATATGCAGCATACTTATATCAATTTTTTTTAGTCTCAAAAAATAGTCTTAGTCCAGTAAACTCATAATATATAGTAGAAATATATCACTTTTATTTTGTTTTAAACATTTTTGTTCTTTTTTAATAATTTATTTTTATTATCTTTTTTTCAATATACATTTTAAATAAATAACAATATGTCGCACTAGTATTTCTAAAGTGACACAACTCAAAAATCGGTGTTTTTGAGTTATGACTATGAAAGAAATTGGTAAATATATCTTTATGAATCATCAAAACTGTATCAACCTAGCTTCAGAGCTTGTCCGCTTGGCACTTGTGTCACTCTTGCTGCCTTAATGCTATTCTCTTTCGATAGGCAAGAGTGTCATTTCTAGAAATGTAAGTTTTAGACTCACGTCACTTTAGAAATACTAGTGCGATATATACACTTTTAAAATCACTAATCACACACTAAAAATCTAAAATAGTATTTTCACAAAAAGTACTATTTAATTAGAATATTAAAAAATACTTATTATAAAACAATTATCTAGAAGGATATAACAATGTTCATGCATTAAATATTTATAAAACATATCGTTTTTTTTATAAACTATTTTTTCAATCTTATTTTATTTATATTTTTTAATATTAACCATTGCTACGAATTCAGCATATATATTTTAGTATAGTTTCTGAGAGCTCTGTCAGTATGCATAGGCAAACATCACAATTGCTGTGGATTGTCTTATATTACATTTTAAAAAAATAAAAGACTCGACAATATGTTTTAACATATTTTATTTTTGTTGGACAATAAATAAGATACTGAGAAAACTGCCCGGAACGTTTTCAGATACTTAAATAAAACAAAGAAGAGTAATTTCTTTCAGGAAAAAAAAAAATAACTACAAACATACACTCTTGAACTATTAAGTAAAATCTTGAAATTTATAATTATATTGCATTTTTTTTTTATTAATTTTTTATCCTATGAAGAAGTACTTAAAATTTGAATCCAAAATACATTATTAAACAACTCTTAAGTTGTTAAAATAAAATAAAATTAAAAAACATCCAGTCCTAAATATGAGAAAAATGTAGGTACTAAACTAGGTAATAAATTCCAATAAAGATTTATTTTAATTCGATTTTTAAAGAGTAGCTCCTCAGATTACATTGAAAAATATTTTTGTCAACATATTGTTTTTTTCGCTATCTATCTAAAAAAGTAATGGTGAGGACCAAACCAGGTCCTTAGAAACGGTAAGAACTCCGATAGTATTTATGAAAACTGCTTTCTTTGAAATCATCCGAACATTAAACATGTAAATTAACTATTTATGACAATTTCTTTTATAGAAGAAGTGCTTTCTATACACTACGTAGTGGTGTAAAAAGCAATTCAAGCAATCCACTTATCTTCGCCATTGTCAATCCCTGAGACACTCACCCACTTTCTTTAAACTGTAGTCGGAATTCGTTGCTCCAAATATCCTATAATTGATATGATCTTAGTGAAATTTTCTAGAGTTAAAGATCTGGATCCCATTCAGGAAAATATCTTTAACAGTAGCATAATTCCCTCCTTGGAGGCCAGATGGAACACACAAGAGCCTTTATTAAAGGAAAATAAAGCAGCGGAGTGAAGTGATAGCGTAGCGGAAATTGGGATAGAACAAAAGGGGGCTTATCCACCGGGATCTGGGAACAACTTACGTCTTCGGTCCTTTTTGCCCTAATCAGTTCCGTTATCCGCCCTCGCTTTAATTCTCTTCTGTCGCAGTTTCTAAGGATTAATGACTCCTGTATTGTGGAGTCACTCGATTATTTTCAAGAAAGAATATTTTATAGAAAAATTATAAGTCGGTGCTTCAATAGCCCTTAAAATGACAAGGCTAGTTGAAGTTTTACTGTTACGAAAAAAATTAAAGTAAAGATCTATAAGAATTTGACTGAATCAATGTATTGTAATGCGAAATTAAAACTAAACAATAATGTAATTTAAGCTATTAAATTATTTCTTGCCAAGTGATCACAACTTATGCTGATGACAATAATGAATCCCTGAATGATGACCCTACTATGATGGCTATCCCCATTTCTACACTTGAATCAGGTCTATCGATGAACGTATCAGGACTAGAGAATAAAAATAAATTCCAATAAATCATTATAAAACTATTACATTCTGTTTTAAGTATCCTTTAATGTTTCACATATCCTCGTCCAAAAGATTCGCTATTCATTATTCTTGGCGAGTGTCTTACATGGAATCCTCATATAAGACTAAAACGGCGAGAAATTGCCCATAGATTCCAATTACTGCAACATTTCCTAAACAAATACTCTAAACACCAATCCTATTACAAGAAGCTTTTTAGAACACTCGTTTTTAATAAAGAACAAATTTTCACCTTCTCATTTCTGCGCTCACTCATCACTAATGAAAAATGGTATCAAGAATTGTTATAAATTCCAACTATTCCCACGAAACCCAGCCCTACAGAACAGTATCTTTTTATTTTAATAATTTTTCACTAAGGTATTTACACCTGCACGAACTGGACTCTTAAAATTGATGAGCGTAAAATATGGAATCGTTATACAAGACTGAAAAAAAGTGAAATTACTCCTAGATTCCGACAGCTTACAATGCTTCAAATATCCATTAAACCAAAAAAAGCTCATATAATTACCGTTTTAGGCCTATTTAAATATACAGAACTTTGGTTTTCCATTAAATTCCATCCTTCTTTATCAAATCCATACAAGCAGAAATCATTTGAAGGGTTCTTAATGAGCCTTATGACGTCACAAATTAATTTTTCCATACTGATTTCATGTGCTACAGATTAAAGAAGTATATATTTTTTTAAGTACAAGCTATATTTATAATCCTATTCTATTCCCCATAATCTTTCGAGTCACATGAAAAAAAAATACCAAGCGACTTGCCAATGTCTCTTTATTTTTTGCCTGCTGTAGTCAAGTACCTGCAGTCTGTGTGGCGCATTGCTTATTATATCTTTGTGTTAGTTGTTTAATTTGTGACAATCTTAATCAACACAATAAATTATAAAAACATACTTTAGAACGAAGAACTGGCTCCAAACATTACTGCCTCTCTTGAAATTCCGACCATATTCTCCCAAGGCAGATTGAAGCTTCCCAACCTTTAAGAACTAATCCCCACCCCTTATTTTAATGTTTTAAAGAAAGAAGGGCGGTCGTCCCGCGGGGCTGATCCCCCAGACCACCCCTAAATATTTCAAACGGTTGACAATTTATCCTCAGAGTTTAATTGGTACAGAGTGAGAAAAGAGAAACTACAAGGGAGAATATCTGATATTTTTTCTAATTCTTACTCCCCCTCTTTAATTCTGCCTTCTGAAAGGGTTCTTTTATTAACTCTTCTAATTCTTCGCCGCTTTTTTCCACTTAATACAATCCGAGGGGTCCTCAGGGCTTTTATTTAGTGGGGGCTTAGTTTTCTTTTCTTTCTTTTTTTTTTTTGTTGCTTTGCGGATTAATGCCTTAATGGTATTGCCTTTACTAAGTCCTATAAATAACTTTTAAATCCTAACAAAATTTTATAAGGCTACAATTTGTGAATTTCTTTAAATGATTGATTTCAAAATGATTTTTCACATAATATATTATATATTATATTAAAAATTTATTCAAAAAATATTTCGCAACAGATATATAAACTACAATTAAAAAGTCAACGTAAAATTAATCTTTTTTAAAGCTAATCTGCAGTTTTAAAACTTAAATGTGCATCACATCAGGAAAAAGTAGCATTTATATTCATAAAAAAATTAATATTCTTTAAAAAATTGGGTTCATTCAATGATTTGTATGAATATCACGAATCGTAGGAAGCAGAATAGTACAAAACAATATATGGAATTAGAATGAGGGAATTTACAATAAATGCTAAGGAATTGCATGGTAATAATGCATTAGGCTTAACATTTGTTTATAAAATAAACATATAATTAAATAATCTTATATCTTAGAATTCATCACATTAGATACAGAGATATAACAGAATAAAAATACAAAGGAGATTAAAAAAAAAAATCAGGAACAACAGGAATATATGTCCTTATATCATTATAAAATCAATTGTAATTTTAGATTTTTTTTTGTAAATGGTACTAAAACTAAAAATTAATTTCGATGTGTTGTTTAACCTCTTATCTGATAATCATTACATACCTATCTTAAGGTGTACATGAAAATAATAAAGCCCAAGACTTTTTTATACTGGTAATAGTACTTCTAAAAATTAATTACTTCTTATGTTTTGTTTCATGACGGAATAGGATAAATAAACAAAAACAAAACTGCGAAGAATCGAAAATAAAACCTTCAACGCCTCAATATTATTTCTAGGCGGAAGATGGCTCCAAGACTCCAGCAACTATCGCCATCCTCTCCAGTCCCTTCCATAACGGATTCATTCTAGAGGGAGGGAGGACAAAAACGGACAGGCGGTCTATGTATTATTTATCCGCTGTTCATCTATATTCAGAATGCAGGACTGATCATCTCCGGGGTGGAGAATTTTTTAAAAAATCCCAGCTCCGTGCAGGAGGAAATTTCAATTTTAAATAAACCAGAAGGGGGAACGGTCGTGGAGAAAACTAACCAAAATTGGATACACTGGATCAGTATAATGCTCATTTAAGACAGTCTTGACAGAGAATTTAATTCGTTTTTATTGAAAAATCATCTATCCTTTAAATCGAAAGGAGAATTAAAATTACTAAAAAAAAAATTCAATAGTTTTCTGAAATCTTAGAATATCCATTGATTATCAATATACCTTAAATAAAATATAAACATAAGATAATTTTTATAAAAATAATAATAAACCTTGGGAAACCAAAGGTTCGATGCCTATACCACTAATCGCTCTCTACATACACCTTTCCAGTGACACCACTCCAAACCCAAATCTACTAAATCAATCTTAACGCAATCCTCCCATCTACATTTCGGTCTACTTCTCGGATGCTTACTCCTAGACAGTGTTTATTATCATTTAGGTTAACCGGTTGTTAGAGTCCCACAACCTTACGCACCGCAATGCTTAAACTGAATTATATTCTAATTAATTGTTAAGAGCCTTCTAAATTCTGCGGTTAATTCATCCTTTTTTTGTCGGAATATTTTATGTAAACTTTATTTTCAAAAACCTTAGGCACTGTTCTGTTAGTGTAAGAGCCCATGTTACGCATACATAATGAACAGTTACATATTTATTATTTAAAAAAATAAGTATTTTTATCTACATTTTCTCTTTAACCATTTGATGTGGTGATTCAATAGAGAGAAGATGTCTTAGAACGACTGATTATAAATTTAAGATGTTAGTATGTAGGTCCTGTATCGATTATATCATATTCCAACTACTACGTTGGGTTACGTATGTGTACACGTTTTTTCTAGACAAATTTTGGATTTAGTTAGTCCTATTTAGTTCAACTTTGGAGGTAAATTAGGGATTATTGATGTCTTGGTTATTAATTTCATCCACTACTTAGGCTTCACCATACACAAAAATAATTTTTTTTTGTACACACATTTGATAAATACGGATCCTCCTTTGAACTTTAAAAGAAATAACACTTTTATTAAAAAATAAAATTATAAACTTTATTATACAACTTTAAAACAAAGGATGTAATAGATCTGCCTATCAAGTAGAAATAAATGGTTTGTATATTATAATGGTTTATATACTGAGCGACATTTTTTTATTGGAAAATAAAAATTCCACAATGACAAAAATATCAGTTAATTCTATATTTTTTTAAGTATATAATGCATATTTTACAGATCACTATTCGTTTCGCTTCTAATTTCTAGATTGTGAAAATAATTAATGAAAATAAAAATTTAGTTTTACTTTTCTGTGATTACTGAGTGACCATTATAGTAACTGGCATTGTATTTTTATCTATAATGTTCATAGTTCATCCTTCCATCGACAAACAACTTGATTTTTTTTTGTAACCCGTCTGAAGGAATGTATTTTGTGCGAATCAACAGTTCATGAATGAAACACGAGTTTTTACAACATGAGATTATCCCACTTTAAAGGGGATACTATGCAAATGCCTTTTATTTAATTTTTCTCATTGGTACGGCATTGGTTGATATATATTATTATTTGTATTATAATCTATTGTAGTGCTGTTCACAAAGATATTCACTAAGAGAATTTTAAGGCTTCTTGAAATCTCTTTTATCGCTGTTAGAATATTCAGAATATATAATCACAGGTGAAAAAAAAAACATTCTTGAATTTATCTGAATTTAATTACAATATCATTACACCAAAGTATTTTTTCTTTCATTTTTATTTTTTGTATAAACCTGAGCAGATAAATTCATCGGTCCAATGAATAAAATAAAAGAAAAGTAAAATTTATCTGCCATTAAAAACATCCCCCTAGAGGGCCATGTTTCATGCAAATTGTCCTATCTTAAAAAGCTCAATTAAAATCCAAATTAATTCATCGTAATTAAGAAGATATATTTCGAGCCACTTCTTACTTTATCTCCATTTTAATTAGCACCTTGTCCTGAGTCGCTTCTTCCCTTGGGACATTTAATTTTTTTGGAATCTACGTAATAAACAGTAGATATAAATATCTGAAGAGGGTAAAGTGTAAGGAATTATTTTAATCATAGGCGGTGTTTATTTTTGAAATTTGCATTTCCTATAAAATTGCCAGGCATTAGGGAACATTAATGTATTTTGCATCGCTGATCACAGGCATTTTGATAAAGGATGTATATCCCCTGCAGAGTGCATTTATATGCAATTATGCATCTAAGTGGAACCTTATGTTTAGAATTTTAAATTATTAAGAACATCACTTTTATTTTTTATTTTAGCATTGTTTTGACGCAGTGGAGCATTAATTTATACAGGCTATAAATTAAGCATATGATTCCAGTTTTTTTTTTAAAGAAACAAAATATATATAT
>NW_027108914.1:2074498-2107638 GCF_000696795.3 Halyomorpha halys
ATACATACTCATGTTATTTTAGTTCGAAGAATTCTTTGAATCATAGACCGTAACATTTGTCATGCGAGATTTTTATATTATACAATAATATGGAATATTATTGGATAATTTCAAATAAAAGTCCCAAGACCGTTTAAAACAGTAAATGATCTGTTAACATATAAGGATTTTATCGATATTTCTGTTCAACGTGTTAGTATTAAAAAAACTAAAACAAAACATAAATTATAAAAATTTAGGTACCACAGGCAATACGGATGTGTATTTGATGAACTATTTTGTAGTTGGTTGGTTTTTTTGAAATGGCGTTCAATAGCATAGTCACCAATGCCCGTTGGTTATGGTTTTAGTTAGGTATAGTTGGGGTTGACCAGTGAACCAAGCCCGAAAGAGCCAACCAGGAACACCCATACCCTTAGGGACCAGACAGAGTTCAAAAGGTACCCATGTCCCACACGCCAAGTACTCAGTAGTAATTTTTAGGACACTAGAATCAATCAGAAGATCTGAATAAAAAACCTATTATATTTTGTATTAATGTATCTCCGGTTACTATTTTTTGGAGTTGTTGATGTGAGATGATCGGTTCCAGACTGCATTCATAATGTCTCATATGTTTCTGTCCTAATTATAACACGAAGAAGTTCCAAATCTTATGCAGCTCCCTAAATAATTGGATTTTTTCCGCGACGCCCTAAAAACGTCAGATTTTTTTTTTCTAAATGTTTGACTTTTTTTAAAAATTGGAAAACCTTCATTTTAAAAGCGATTACCCCTTTAAGAGCGTTAAAATTAAAAACAGATACTTACTATTTTCGTACTATTTAGTGACTTAAGCATAGATAGGGAAGCCGTGCCTACGAATAAGAGAATAAAATCATTCTCTGATTAATTATTTCCAGGCATTGGTGTTGTTGGTGAGAAACTATTTTGGAATATTCCTAACAATAATTATATCCTAATAATAAACTTTTTCTATCCTTCTTTCTTTTTTTTATTTTCGATTCAGTAATTTGTAATATCACAATTTTTTCTTAATGATAAATATTATTACATAATAATATTAAGCCATACTATGCATTTAAATAATTTTTTAAATAGTTTCTCTTATACTGGCATTCTAAATAATTAAAGAGCTCTCTCTCTAAATAGGTTATAACAAAAATTTCCTCAAACGTTTTAGTCCTAAAAAGAAAAAGTTTTGAAGCATAAAGACCTTCATTAAGAATTAAGGACTGATTCACTGCTAACAACTATCACATTTGGTCAACAATAAGGTTTTTATGCTAAAAATGTATCCTGTTAAATATTCCACTTATATCGTTTTCAAGGGGAGCTCTGATTGTTTCATTTATTTCTTCAATTTTAAGGTTAATTGAATGGATTTTATAATTCCCAATACTCCCACCCATTTTCGAAACCTGACTCTTCAAACATCACATATACTTTTTCATGATTTCACATCCTCCTTAAAGCTATGAATATATTAGTAATTTTTATTAATTTGTTAAGTGTGAAGATACATTTTTAATGACTATTATATTAGGTTATAGGTTACATAAGATAGATTACAGTATTTTCAATAAAGAAATTTAGCGGAATAAACTTCTATTAGAGTAGACAGATGCAGTAATTCCCTAGCTGCTTTCATTATTGGACTCGAATCTCTTTATTGATCGTATACACATTCCTGTCACATCATTCTTAACTATTGTAGTGAACCGCCATTACACTGACCAGTCATTCTTGACCCTGGAAGCAGGTCCTTAGGGAAGAATGCCTCTTTCTGTCAATTATTCGCTACTGTAGCGTCCGTGATACATCTCTTGGGGTCGACTTAATTATTAACATCCCCTTCTATGCTACCGTAAGCTCTAAATCTCGAGGTGTCCAAGCCACTGTATTGGCACTGGAGTCGATAACCGATATATATCGATAGGGCAGAGTAATTGGTAATTGATAGCTTCGCCATATTGCAGCCTCGTGTAGAAGCTATTTATTGCATATGCTAATGCCTACTAATATACAGACCATAATCCGTCGCTGAAATCTCCGCTTCTGAATATTAATTTACCAGTAATTGGGGGCTGGAAGGTTAATTAGCAATGCTTAGCAAGGCATTGTTGGAAGAATGAGATGGATAACTGACAGGTTCAAGCAGGTATTATGTAAATTGAATGTATATTGCACTTCGGACATTCTCACCTTGTAAATTAGCATAGCAGCTGTGAGTGACATTGTTCGAATGGCTTGGAAACAAGTTGATGATAATAAACAAAAAGAATTTTATTCCAGTTTCATTACAAGCTAATTACTTATAATAAAACAAGGCTAGATTCTCAAGGGGGTGTTGGAATTAAGGATGAAGGAGATCGCTAACGAACAGATGACTTGTTCTAGATCCGTTACTTAATAAAGATAAAAAAAAAATGGAAATGAAATAAAAATCTTTTTATAAACTTTACAAGATAAAAAATTATTTTGGATAAATCTGATAATACTGATTAAAAATAGCTTGTTTCGAATATAAAGAACAACCTGTATATTAATACGTACTTCAACAAAACTCAGAAATTAGGTCAGCACTTATTTAAATTTGATGCATTACTGAGGCAAGTCTTAATGAGATATTGTGCTTAATCGAAATCCTGATATCATGAAAATTTTATGATGTCACAAAAGATCAAACTGAATCGAACTGCCAATGAATATTTACTAAATGTATTATGTAATATACAGTTTTAAATACAATAAAGATATTTAAAATTTAAAAAACTGCAAGAAAAAAATACATGAATTGTTTAAAGCTAGTCATATATTTTTACGAAACGATATACTTAGGTGAAATATGAAAAATATTATAAAATTGACATTTCATAATTCAATAATTGACTTCTTAGGATATAGATTTTTTTTTTTGATTTTATCTATCCTTTCATCAAGACATCATTCTAACTTTGAATTTCATCTCGTACTTTCTTTACAAACCGTAATATTGGAGACCTGGTTGTAATACATGCTTCCTGATATTTATCGTGAATCAAAGTTTTCAGAATTTTTATTTAGGGTTTATTTCATAAATCTTTCAAAAGGTTTTTTAAAGAAATGTGTCTTTATAACAGGATATTTTGGTAAATTATGGCAAGTGTCTACCGGTTTATGGTATAACGTTGTAATTAACAAACATTTTAACATTGTGAAAGTTTTTCTTTTTTTCAGTTACCGTGTTTCATGACCAAACGCCTCGATTTAAAAAAAATGTTTTATCGTATAATTATTGATATATAAGTATTGATATCGTATAATTATATGATTCGATAATTATTGATATATAATGTATACAAATTTTATGTCCATTTGTCGTCTCTTATTAGTGACATGTTTCGAATATTTTCTTTAATATTTGTATTCTCCAATTTCATTCCTTGTTGAATTTTTTTTTTAGGTACGTTAGTAGTATATTTGAATATTTTTTTCTGTATATTATAAGTTTTTTTATTGAATATTTCATTCATTTTATTGCATATTACATGGCGCACTCTTATTAATTTTACTACATAAATATTCGAGCTCGGATTATCATCAATAACTATAAGAGATGTTTAGCCAGCAATTTAGTTTACACCTATTGTTTAAACTAAACAGTTTACACTAATTTAAGGGAGGTTTTTTTTGCTGGGAATAAAAAATACACCTAGAAAAATACTTACTATAATATCTTAATTTTAGAAGTAACAAATTAAATATAGCAGTAATGAAATGAATATATGTAGATGTGTATAAGTGAGTAAAGCATAGTCAAAATCCATCATACAAATCCATACTACCGAAACGATACAAATAGTCTTGTTCCGGCCGAAGTGATGCCGATCCACGGATTTATTACCTCCCGCTATTAATCCTTACACGCCCTGTTTTACCCCAGCTTTTTAAGGGTAATCACCCGAATCCCATTCGACCCTGCCCTAGCTGACCCCTAAAGGTGTTCCATCTCCTCCCCGCAACGCTAACGGCACCCATTCTTCGGCCTCCGACAAGAAGTGGCGGTAAATCTTGACTGAAAGGTACCCCGGGGGTCTGCTACTTGACCGCCTCTTCTAAATTAGATTCTAGATTTAGATTTATTGGTGGCCAGCTGCCGAACTCCTGCGAGCCTTGTGGAGTCTGGCATTACCTTCTTGTGATATTTTGGCAAGAAATAGGAAAATACATGAAATATTATTAGAATTTATGAAATGACGAATAATATGATTTCAAAGTTAAGTATCTAATTTTATATTAAATGTATAAAATCTCTTTAAAAAATTAAATGTATTTAATCGAATCAAGTTTGAAAATTAATTGTATTAAAGTTAACAATTATGCAGCCAAAAATTTAGGAATTATTTCAGAAAATACTGTAGACACAAAAAATAGATTTAATTCCGAATGTTATATGTAAATATTGGGTATTTATTCCTTTATATTGAGTTAAGTTATTTATTTATAGAGCATTAAAAAATGTCAGAGTGAGTGTGGTTTTAATGTTAGTAGTTGTAGTTTTGAAGCATAAACGGGTATAGGATACTTAAATAAAATGTTAATTATTAGTTACAAGTAAAAAAATTATAACCAATTTCAACGAAATTATTTTAAATGTATATTTGATAATTGTTAAAAACAACAACAACTAATAACAGCAACAACCCCCATGAATTAAATGTTCAACCTTTATTATAAAAAACGTTTTACCGAATGTTATTATCTTAAAAAGAATTTCTATCTTAATTTGGACCTGTTGCATAGAATTCTTTGTTTGATATTAATTGAATATGGTTTTTTTTTCAATGTTTCACAAATTATAAAGCTTATTTCACATAAATTTATCCAAAATAGATTAAAGAATGTGAAACTAAGTGTGATGAGGGAACAAGTTATAAAACAGGCATAAAAGGGTGGATTATTGAATAGTAATATAAGTATTTTCGATAAGTATTTTTTAATAATTTTGTTGTATTGGAATTATTATTTACCAATAATAAATAATAAAAATATAAAATATTTTGGATGCAATTTTTTTTATATATATTATTTATTATATTGTATAATTTTGTTAGAATTACACGATTGTATTTAGATGTTCATTTTATTTAAAATTCATCTATTCGCACTATTAGCTGACAAAATTCAATTCAAATTATTCATTTTTTTATTTACAATTATAACAATATATAATTACTATAATATTGTATTTCTAGCTGAATGGTATTATGTATTACTGGATGTATTGATTTTGAACTTTCAATTGGGATAAGGAAGATACAGTTTAAATATAAGTTACATAAATATATGTTCCAGTACAATGTAAAGTTTTAAATATTTAAAAACTGTAATAAATAAAATAAAGAATTATCAGTTTAAATCTAAAATAAAATACTAGATATGGCTGGAGTAAATACTAAGAATGATATAAGGCTAGGAAGTATTGCTGGGGCTGGTCAGTTGCAAGTACAATAGCCCCCGAGAACAATGGGCATTCTATCCCAGTCTTTGTCCTGTATCGCTTTGCACCTTCAGTTTCTCTTGCGTCGTTCCTTCTTCCGTAGGCGGTGTTAAACTAGATACTAAAAGAAGTCGTAAAATCAATAAAAATAATTATTTTGCTCTATTTTTTTTTAATTATACCCAAGCATGTATCGATTTTTGAAGGTAGAAACTCAAGTGTAGTAAATGTAGAGAATTTCTGGATGTACGGGTAAATATTAGAGGTAATATATTTCAGATACATTGACGGTTTACATTTACTATAACCAAGTATCTATACATGCATTAAAAAAAAACAAAAAAACTATAAAAAATCAACAAGAAGGTCTTTAACTGAAAAAAATGTATTTATAAAAATTTAATAACTAAATAAATAGTTTATTGTATTTAATCAATCTAAATTTGTCATAATTCCATAATTGATTTTTATTATTTTTGGGTTTTGATAAATTTTTACAATTAATAGGAATTTTAAAATGCCTTGCTTATGTTTTTTTTCTTATGATTTCTATAATTATTTTTTATTTAATTTTATTTTTGTACCTAACTATGATTTTAGTCAACGTGCCATGTTTGTGCCACGGTTGTAAATCTAAAAATAAAAATTCTTTCTAGTTTACCTCAAAATAAAATAAGATAAATTACTGTGAGGTTATATGGGAATATTTCAAAATATTTTAATATAAGTAGATTATTGTATGAAGTCGAAATTTAAGGTGCCAAGTACACTTCAGTAAGTGCATGAAAGTACACTACAAATTTTAATCTTAACTACTGAAATAATGTTACTAAATATTATTAGTCTTTATTACTCTGTGGCGTATAATTATTTATAAAAGTTATGCTATATTAGTGTGTCAGGAATATAAATTTTATTAAATGCTATCCGCCTTGAGCTTCTTCTTCTCCTAGCTATTACAGAAGGAACTAGTCGGTCAAAAATGAAAAAAATAAAAACTGGCGAGGTTCTTGTCAGTGGAGGCTGAGGTAATTGGTTCATAAATCATCATCTCAAAAGGGAAGAAACCATAGACCACGCCGACAGCTGAAGAAGTAACGCCGACCTGCCACCGAAACTTGCACCGTCGGGTGCAATGGCGCTCCTCTGAGCCTAATTGCACTAATGAGGGCCTATACCAATTATAGAGGCTCCTGCCGCCATCTTCTGCCCCCACCTCGACGGGCTACCTCTGTACCTGGGTATGTCATATTTACCCGCACTGGCTACCTGGGAGACTCCCCACAAAAGCCAATAGGGTCTGGGTAAGGCACATAAATAGAATAATTAGAAATAGTAAAAATAATTTCTTATTTTATTTCTTTGAAGTTATAAAATTACTATAAGATCTATAGTTATTTACGACATCGTTTTATTGATAATCCTTTATCCCAAATTTATCCTTTATCTTAATCTTCAAACAACCGAACACTCCACACTGGTGACATAGCTAAGGTCTATAGATCTCTTAGTTGGCCATTGTAACTGGTTACTGGGAGCCAATAAGATAAGGCCCAGGATGAAGTATCGAGGGACTTGAATGGTGTGCTTAGTCCATCTCAGATCAGATATTGGACTTTGTCCTTCCTATAAGTAGTAGTCACTAACGGCGTATCATATGACCAACACTGTAATTTAATTTTTATTTAAACTTTACTTTTTCTGTGTTGATTTTAAATACATGAGGAAGTGGTTACTTTCTTAGTAAGAGAAGACCAAGTAATTGGGCAGTCCTAATGGTACACTGCGTCTATACGTTGAGCAGAATATTTATTTGATCCATAATTCATTAGTAGATTTTCAGTCCATATACTTTAAGCTATTTTATATGTTTTTAAACCTAGTGTAGCCTTGAAAGCACCTTCTTTACCAATCTAAATATTTTATAAAACTACGGCCGTCCAAAAAACAAGACAGCAAAGAGGTTTGACTTGTTCACATCATCAATTTGTAGTCCCAGGTTGACGAAGAAATTATACATTCATATTTGAAATGCTACAATAACTTTCAATGATTTATTCTGGAAAAATGAAAAAAAATATTCAGGTTAATCGGCAGATATTATCAAGTTTTCAGTTGTTTGCAGAAAAATAACCCCATTCGCTAATTCTTTTCATTGGCTTTCAATATTTCTTAATATAGAAATTCGAACTATTCGAAATGCATTAATTTAAAAACAGATTCTTATACTTAAAGGTGGCACAGTTCCAGGTCTTAATGATACAGAATCAGATTCATAGAAATGTACCATGGATTTAAATATTTAAAGAATCCTCAACTTTCTATAGAAAAAAAACTTATCAGAAGAAATAGAAACAACTTATCGAAGACGGAAGTTCGTTAAAATCTTCAACCAGATGACAGAAGCCTGACAACAAGCTCGGGGTCTACGCTCTCCCTGATACACCACGCCCTGGAGGATGAAAAAAAAAGAGTCTTTAATGGCTTTTACCAGGAGCCAATTAAAATTAGCCGGAGGACGAAGGATAAGAAATAAATAATGCGAGAGGGGTGAGTCCCAAGGACCTAATTGGAAGAGCGGCGTTTTCCTCTGAGGACCTGTTTTTGCTCTTTCTTCCTCTCGAGAAGGGGGAATTTCTCCAGGTTTCCAGCGGCCGAGCCTGGAAGATAATTGGCTGGGTACTCTGTCCTGTCGGTGTCCTGTGGAGGGGTTCAAGCCCCCACTCCCGTTCAACTCTCACCTCTCATGTATCCCCTGGCTACTGGGCTTCCACTGGGCACTGGCTCTCATATTTTGTCCTGGTAAGAAATATGGAGGAACGTAGCTAAAATAATTTGAGCTCTGTTCTTATCTTCTTCAAAAGCTTTGAGAAAAGAAAGATTTTTTCCTTTTTTATTAAATAATACCCATAAATAAACGACCCTTTAAAAAAAAAAATGGAAAACAGCTGTAACTTTGATAAATTGTGTTCAATTGCTTTAATAAGACCCAAGCTGTTATGTTGATGTTGTTCAAATCAGGAAATAATATCTAACTACAAAAATCAAAGATCAACAATTATCCAGATTTTGTAATGGTTGGCTATTTAAAATGTAGATGCTATCCTAGTTTTCTATATCAGTTCAGCACTGTAAGATGGCGATAACCTTTTTTTTTAAAAAATATGTTTTCTTTATTTCCCAAAAACGCATTTACCTTTGATCATTACCTTTATTTACCTTACAATAGCATAAATTCGTCTATGTTAATTAATAGACAAGGGATGATTTATGAAAAACTAATTAAAACCAGGTACTAAAGTAGGATGCTGAAAGGGAAAGAATAATCCGAGATTACAGAAAATGAAAAAGAATGACCAGAGATATGAGCGAACATGTAAGGAAGATGAAATATGTAATGAACATCCGCCGACTTAATAAAGCCATGAATCATTCTGAGCAAACAGGGGAAGTAATTACACAGCAATGAAAACAAACTCGTGCAAGAAAATAACGAATTTCCCCTCGATCGAGCCACTTTCTTCGGCCCGAAAGCAATTTAGTGAGGGCCGGCACAAAATGTCAGGCAATATATTTTGGGTCCTCCGGACTACATCCATCCGCCCTTTGTGCCCACATGGGACCCGGCATCCACCGCCACATATTGAAGCGGCTCCTCCAACTTTTTCTCAAACAGGCATATTTCAGCTCCTCTACGCCGCTCAGGATCATGTATTATTTAGTTCGGAACTCATATTAAAACTCCCGGAGAAGGAAAACTCCCGTTTTTATGGGAAAACTTGCCTGTTTATCTTCCCCTGCCTCTTGCGCCAGGGATTTACCAAGCCAGTCGAGGACGGCACAATACATCCAGGGAGTTACGGCCACGATGCCGAATTATCTCGTGGAATAAAGGGTATATAATCACTTTTCAGAATATTTTCTTGCTTATTCTACACAATTTGATAACAAATATATTTCATATTACTGGCAGTAAATGAAAAAAAATTAACTCAATGTTTATTATTTATTTAAAATTGCATGATCTAACATATAATAACGCTTCTTAATTAAAAAATTTATCGTCGGAGAATGTAGGTGTCCTATGTACTATGCTAATTGCTTAAACTTGTTTTTTTTAAATTTCAACCAATACACTAAAACTACTAATAAATTGAGTTTAAAATATTTCTTTTCGTTTTCTTATCTCCCATTTTTTTTATAAATAAAAATAACTAAACAATGTTTACTAAGCATGGATAAGATGGTTACTCTAGTAATACAAAAAAATCAATAAATGAAATATTTGAGAGAATTTGGGATAGGTGATATTTTTTTTTAATGAATGATTTTTGGTAATATATAACAAGTTACAGAAGCACAAATATTAATGTACATACTAAAAAGATCTTAGTTTAAGTGTTCATATGAAAAATAAAGGTATAATAAAGTATAATATCACGTAAAATGAAGGAATAAATTGTCATTTTCTGGATATTCGTAAGCTCTTTGGACATGAAAGAATCAATTACAACACCTAATAAAAGGAACTCATTTAAAAACTTCCTTTCGGAATAATCAGTTTTGATTAAGTAATTCAGCACGCGGATAAAAGAGTTACTTTAATGAATATGTTACAGATAATGGTAAACATTTCTATATGTAAATGAATGTTTAGATGAAAAGATTTTTAATGAAGTTTTTTTATAAAAACACCTTTATTGATTTTAACAACGTTTCGGGTGATTTTTCAATATATTCAGGTGTTCTGATCCCTTATTATTTATACAATCTAATAATTCTAAGTTTAAGCCTACTTCAAAATAAGTTTTTTTAGAGGAGGTATGAGGTTTCATATACCCGAAAAATTTTAAATTAGTTTATGAACTCTTGCTGAATTTTCAGTGGAAGAGTTTTCCATTTTTTTTTTTATTGTTATTGTATTTAAAATGCAGTATTCTCATATTCTGTGTAAGTATAATTTTAAATCTTAATTAAATATTTTCTGATGTCTAACCTGTCAAAAGGTTGGTATATTTTTTTCAAAATTAACATAGTTTTTATGTAAGGCTTAGTTCATCATACAAAGTCCTATTTTCTTATTAAATATTATGAATTGAACTTCATCATTTTTCTGATTGACATCAGGAATTCTAAAGAAGGACGTAAGGAAAGTAATTTCACGGTGAAGCGGATTGCGGTATCCTAAAGATACGTGAGATGTGGGAATTGAACGGTTTTTTTTTTTATTGTTATAACAAATCTCTTTTATCAGAAAATAAAACAAGCTCCCTCACTCAAGGACAATAGGCATTGTAGCTGTAAGCGTTGATTTATACCATATATACACATATATAATAATATATATAATAAAAATGAGTTTAAAATATATATACTAAAAAAAAAAAAGAGCTATTAATTAAATATTAGAAAAATTAATAAACTATCAAGATAAAGGAAATTAAAATTATGTAAAAGTTAAATAAATCATTTGAACACATTTCTATTTATAAACAATATTTGCTACAACTCGGAACCAAGCTTTACTCCTATCTGTTATTGAAAGCCAGTGGAGGCTGAGAGATGGATGTAGTGCCACTTCGTCGCTTTATGGGTTACTGCAAATATTTATCAGAATATTTCTAAACATACCAGAGGTCTGAGGAGTATTCTCTAAAATTTCTAAATAATTTTGGAAAATTAACCTTTGTGAATATCGTTTATATGCAGTTTCGAGTATAATAACCTCTTTGAATTACGGTTTACCTCAATTTTCGCAGTATGAAGCAGGTTATAAAATGATGCAACTTTTATGGTTTTCAAATTATTGAGAGATATGTAACCCCTTACGTACTCCTCTCCTCCCAATCAGAACCACTGTAATTTCAGTGGAGAGTTGTATAAATGGTTATAGTTCAATAAAGATTGTGTAAAAATATCTGCATATGCTGATGTCATAGCCATATACTCGGCAAGCATGAATGCAGACAAGGCCATGGACCAGGCCGCCGCAGCGGCCCAACTCATCGCTAACAAACTACGAGACATTAACATTCATATCAATCCACAAAAAAATAGACGCCATCACCTTCTCATACAAGAAAACTCCCAACAGAGCACCTAAACCAAACTGACTGTTTTTCGTATTATTTCATCATTATCTATCGTCTTTATTAATTAATGCTTCTATTTTTATCTTATATGCGATACAACACGAGGAGGCCCCTCACCTCCGGACTTAAAATAGCTCCTTTTAGAATGGATAGCTCATATGTGACATTAAACATAAGAGATAACCTTAAAATACCAAAGGTAGTAAAAGGTAAGACACAACACGAATTACTTTTCTTTCTCACAGTAATGCACTAACTAATTCACTTTTTATTTCTGTTTTGTAGAGGGTTCGAAAAAAAAAAAAAAAAAAGATTGCGTAAAAGAACTAGATGAGAATTCGCTGTGAATGTTTTAGATTTTAAATTTGGATAGAGATAAAGTTGATACATTACAACGTAGTTCCTAAAAATGTAGTTAATCGCGCCCATTAAAACTTCTCTACAAGGAATAAACGTCTTACCTCCAACGTGGTTGACCATACTCCAGCTAAGGACCGACTCGGTGATATGTATCATTATTTATTTATTTGAAATTCAAATAGAGGGGGGCAGCCAGTCATCCTCGACAATGGACAGGATGAGAGATCAGACCCGAGGAACGAGGCTCACAATAACGAGATTCCCACAGTGGCGGATAAAGGGATACATTAGGTAGTCTTATGTATCTGCTGGCTGTATGTCAAGTAGCCTTTGTGTATTCCGGTCCCCTCTGTATCATAATGTATCAGGCATCATTACCAGCCGCCTTTCCATCACTTCAGATCATGTTCCTCTTCCCTTCCTTGTATTCTTAGTAACTTTCTTCCTATTAGCTTCGTTCAATTAGAGAAGGTCTACTGATCCTGAACAGCTGGTCATCATTAGTCCGGGAGATAATGCAGAAAAACGTGCATTATTTTTAAAACGGTGTTAGCTATTTCATTAAATAATATCTTTAATTATGTGCTGAAAATTATACGTTGCCGCCAGAATAAAGCATTAGATGTAATTAAATTGAAAAAAATCGAATTATTTTTAAATAGAAAATAATTCAATTTTTACTTGGATTACACAACAAGTACATTTAATGCAATAATTATTTAACTATGTTGAGTACACGCCACTGAAAGTTTATTTTAATCTCGAATGACCTGAAATGTTAGCACATGTTTTCATCCATACGAATATCCTTAAAGTTGTCACCAGCAGCCAATAAAAATTCATAAATGACGTGCCAGGATACGTATCTAGGTATTATGTTTTTAGGTATAGTTTAAATATATACAAAACCAATGTGTGTCCCAGTACATTATTGAAATTTAAGTCCAATAGTTCTCAGTATAATTTTGAAAAACAAATTCTTTTTTTTAGGTAATGAGAAATTAATGTTTTCAAATTTGGTACTTAAAATATATTGATATATATTTATATAGTCAACCTTATAATTTCAAATTATGAATAAGATGGTTGCAGCATTTTCCGACGATTCGCCCCACTTTGTATAATCTCTACAGCTATTAACTTGAATAGCCCTGATAAGCTCAACAACGTGGGGCGAAACGTCAGAAAATAAATAGTTAAATATATTTTAGCACAACCTTGACCATCTTCTTCATAACTTAAAAATATTTTTAATTAAATAAGATTTATTTGTTAATATTGAAGACGTGTGGTAGAACAGATTTACATACATTAGAAAGATACTTTCCAATTCATGATAACGGCAAATCGAGCAATGGATAAACATATAAGTTATAAATATGTTTATTAATATAATGAAAATAAGACATGGGGATAAAATATCTAGCTTTAGCTAAGTTTTTCACATTTTAATATTGAAGGACAAAAACATTAGAAAAAAATTTAATTTTAGAACGAATACACCCTCGATGTTTTTTTTAGTTTGTGCATATAAAGACAATTTTTAGAAAAACTAAGCCAGTATTTAGAATGCCGATTAAAAGTTGAAAATCACCTCCATTTTTTAATAACAGCACACTTTGAAATAAATGAAATGGAACTAATGAAATAGCTTGAAAAGCTATTTATAAGCTTTTATAAACAAATAGTCATTAAATTAGTCAATAAATAAAATCAACTTTGAATTAATTAGGTGGAATTAATTGACAACGAAAGCATAAAGGTGTTATTTAATTAAAAATGAATAAAAAAAAAAAAAAGCTGAGGAAAATAAAATATTGAAACAACCTGTTTTATAAAGGAATTCCTTTAGAGGAAAGGTCATAATAAGTATCCGCTTAAAATCATAATTCCAATTATAATTCTATTCCGTAGCAGGACTACAATCTTACGAGAATGACAACGATCTTCTGTGTTAATGAACGTTGTTCACATTCATTGAAATGCTAATATAATACTAGTAGATGTATAATATACTTTTAGGTGCTATAAATACCTCACAGGCAGAACCCATGTAACCCTACTCAACATGCCAAAATGAAATGTAAGGAAACTTTGTATGTTTATGTATTTGTGTATGTACGTATCTCTTTGGCAATAAAAGTTGGAAGGTCAGATTAAAAAAAAAATGGTGGTTAAACGAGTCTAAATGGCATTGTGAGAACCTGTTCGATGTTCCTAATGCTCCTAAAACCTGTAATGCTTGCTACCAGAATACCTGGCGTGGTTGGAGCCAATTAAAATTAGTCCAAGTACAAAATATAATACTACCGGTCATTCTTTACTAATGAGTAAAAAAAAAAGAAATAATATAAAAAAAAGATCGGATTCCCAAAACATTCCTTTGTACTATTAGGTGAAGGATGTTTTTGTCTTAAGTGCTAATTATTTTCTGAAACGTGCCTCACCTTCAAAAGCTATTTGATCCTACTGATATGCATAAAAAGGCAATCAAAAATACAAAATTGTTCTGTTTGATATAAATTGTTTGAACAGTGTACTTATAACATTTTCTAAACCGTAAAAGGTAAAATATTTATTTATTTACATAAAAACTAGGAATAATTGTTAGCCACCTTTTCCGGAAGTAACTTTCGGATTTTGTGATTATATTTACATTTAAATAAAACAATTATAACATTTAAACCTTTCTGCTTTCTGCTCATTATCATGTTATTAATCTCTCGAAATTTACAACTATCTTTTGGAATAAGAACGAAATTTTTTTTGGTTTGGATACTAATTAAAATATTTTAATTTTTTTTTTAAATTTAAAATTCTTCTACTTATATCACAGGAAACAAACAGATTATGAAAAATATTAAGTAATAACGGAATAGTAAACGGCGATCATGAATCAAAATATTTTTTGAATAATGAATAATTAGAAAAAAAAATTTAATTAATCAAAATTTATCAATTACGTTGTATTAAACACTTAGAATTATTGTCAAGGAATCTTAAAATTCAAAATAGTAAAAATTATTAAGCACTAATATCCCTGAACTCAAGATATAGAACTTGATATCAGTATGTAATTTGCTTTTATTACACATGTATAACAACTCAATTTCATTTCGTTTTTGTTCCATTTTCAATTACATTAATTTTTTTTAATGTTATTACATGTTCAATTTTCTGAATGCTGTCTATGGATAATACTAGTTTAGAAAAAAAAGAATCCAAAAATAAATTGTTCGGATTCACTTTTGTTTATTTATAACTTCATTTCTCAAACCAAGGCTCCGAGTTCCATATTTTACTTTACGACTGTCGATACTAGCAATTAACAAAACAGGTTGCCGAAGCGACGAGCGTTACGAAATCAATTTTGAGAATAAACAAGATCCGCGATGAATGAAACAGCTAATTAGTAGCCGGCAATCCCAATCGTTGCTGACCAGATCATATCTCCCCCTAATAGAAGAATACTAAGGCTGGTTACGGATCCGTAAAAAAGTGAGCGTTAGAAAAGCTGCATTGAAATGTCTCAATCAGGCAGCCCCGGTAATGGTAAGGTAGGTCTAAAACCCCCTCATCTGCTTGGGATAGTTTTTTCCTTTTTGCCCGGTCTCGAATACAGCTTCTTCTAGAGATAATGAGGCCAGAGGGCTGTTATTAAAGGTAGATAATGTAATACCAGGGTTCCCAATACACTACAGTGCCCGTCCAGGCCCATAATACGGAAATTTTATATTAAAATATGGAATAAACGGATCATTATCTGGAAAACGTCTGTCTCTCTTTTAGTTTAGATTTAGTATTATTAATAGATGAATCTATTAAACTTATTAAAAATAAACCATAATGAATTAATTATTCTATGACCTTTATTATTATAAATGAGAAGAATATATTCCATTGTTTATAATATTAATTACTCAACTAATTGTAAGCTTTAAGAATTACAAAAGAAAGAGTTTATTATAATAAAGTACAATTTAATAAAATAAGTATAATAATTGGCATTATATAACATTATTCAACTATTTAAAAAAAATTAATTAATTAATAAAAATTTCAAGTTAATACTAAAATAGTTTCTTAAAACAATCGTATTTTTTTGTTAAAACGTCAATGAAATATGTTATAACTAGTTTTATTTCTGGTAGTAATTTAAATAACAATAGTCCTAAAAAATAAAGTCTGATATGAAGTGATTTTAGCATTAGAATGACCACATTTTAAATAGAATTTAAAAATAGTTTGAAAAACCATGTTGAAAAAAAAAAGGATTTTGTTTAATTGTAATGTAGTTGTTGTTTGTTAGGGCTTAAGGGTGTAAAACACAACAGTCATCAACGCCCATGTTTCTTATTTTATTTTCCGATATATTTGGATTCATCTCTTTGATATTTCGTATTCTTTATTATTATTTTTTCTCTTTCTTTCCGTTATTTAACTTTTTATATATTTATATTTTTTTGCTTCAATCCAAAGCAACTGAGCTCTTTAAATTTGAGACGGTTCGTGAGTTTAAATTAGGTTCAAATCTTATTTTTAACAGGTTATTCCTCCTTTAAAAAAATTAATAAATATTTTGTTATAGTTTTTTAAAGCAAAAATTGCGGATAAGCCAATTTTGTTTTTTACATCATATTGCTTATGTAGAAAATGCATTTTTTTTTTTTTTGTATGTATAACATCCTTAACTTATAGTTAGACATTAGTTAGACTTAGCTACTGTAATAATGACGTAACCATGTGGTATAGAAAATAGATATCAATTTCTTTAGAAATAAACACATGGTTGATTCGGAAAGCCATAATGGAGAATGTAACTATATTTTATTAATTTTTTATTATTACCACATTTCAATAAAGTCGGAAAATTAATAATTTTTATGTGGCAGCTGAATCCTCTAAATTTATCAAGTCACATTTTCAAAAGAACATCCGTCGGTATAACTACATAGACAGTGAATAAACTTCCCGTTTATGGTGCAACTGACCAAATCATTTCCCTAACGTATCTCCACACAAATGAGAAAGTAACATCGGTTATGAACTGACCAATATCTCTGTATTGTGACCGGCTGTTGTATTTGGCAGCCGTTACAATCGGGACAATATACTTGTTAGAAGGCTTATTGAGCCACTGGCAGATGCGATTGGGGCGAATTCCCTCAGTTTTATTGGTTCACGCCCCCGGGGTCCTGATTTAGGCCCCAAGGGGCCAAGGAGTCACTCAGGGGCACGCCCTGCCTCCGATCTTGTGTCCTCTATTGTATATTTGCCTCTTACGGTCCAGCGATCCTGAAATGGATCTATTCAATGGATGCAGTATCGTATTCGAACATTTCTATGTATTCTTCGAACAAAAAATAATAAAATTAACCAATTTATTGGTACTTATAAAATTTATTATTTTTGATAATTATTTAATTATAATTGATTAAAAGAGTCTGTTAATATCAACTTTATTCAATTACCTAATCTTAAAGCTTAACTAAGAATGACTTGGTGAAAAATTTAACCTATGAAGTGGCCAAATTTTCAATTTAATATGCCTTAATGCTTTGTTTGTAAAATAATGTTTTGTTGATTAATTAATAATAAGTATGTGATAAATCTGTCCAACAAACATTGAAAGAGTTTCAAAGATAAAATAAATAGAGATACCATAACTACTCCTCAGAGGCTGACAATTACAGTTTTCTTAGAAATATAATATTTTGTAAATAAATCTACTTTAACATCTAAAAATCTACAAAGCGGTTTAAAGAAAATATCATAATTTCAACCAAAATATAAATTATGAATATTTATTGTTTAGAAAATATAGAAATTCAAACAAACCTTATGTGCACAGCGAGAGGATCAGAAGAACACTGAAGAAATGTCGCGTGTACTAGGTCTAACGACCCGTCATTTAGGGAACAATAAAGGAAGGAAATAAAAAAACGGCAATAAAGGGAAGAAAAAAACGAGAAACCAGCAGAGGGTTGAGGGGCTCACTTTCTATCGTGAGTATTGAACAGAGGTTATTTTTTCAGGTAAAGAAGAAAGTTTGGGTTGCAGACTAACTCTTTTAGGAACAACCACAACACTAGATAAAAAGAATTATTGACTTGTCATTCAAGTACTAGTAGTTAGTAAATATATATGAATTAAATATAATAGAAGTAAACTAAAATAAATATATTTATATAGTTTTGTACAATCACCATGAAATTTTGAAAAAAATATTTATAATTTAGATTGAATAATTATTAACCAATATACGCACTATTTAGCCTTTCAAGATATTTTCTGAGTAAAATAAAATAGCTTAATATTATAAGCTTAAACAATCGTTTTAATAAAGAATGTTACGTTTTCTTATTTCTAAGATTCTCAATCACATTTCGTGTAAAACATCATATTTGGTGTAACTGTCTGGAGTAATCATCTTTAAGCCATAAGCAAGACCAAAAAATTATCAAAAATTAATCTTCATCTTTTAAACAATTATGATTCAGTATTAATTCCTCATCGGCACTTAAAAAGAATATACAGTCAAGATATTGGTCCTATGAAATTTGCATTACAAAGTTACAACATTTACTGTTAAGATCCTTTTCATAAGACAATTTTTTACTTTTTTTATTTATTTATTTCATTTTATTTTACTTATTTATTTTTTAAAGAGTGAATTAATTTATCTAGTAAATATAGCTTATAACTTATATGTACCTCATGACCGCAATATTTATGGGGCAAGCCAACACGAGCTTGCCCCATAAATATTTCTTAAGACAGAAAAATGATTGTTGAAAAATAAGAAAAAGTGTTGGGAAATATCTTAATTAGAAATTTGGATATTTTAATAGTTTAAATTAAACAAAAATTGTATCTTTTAGACCAAATATCTAAAGACAGAAATATTATTAATATACGAAGAAAGAAAATATTATTAAATATACGAAATAATATTTGATGAAATGATTGATAAAATACAAATGTTTAATTAGTAGAAACTTGGTTTAATAATTTTATTTCTATCTTATTAAATTTGTTTTAAATGAACTAAAGGTATTCCTGTATTTGAAGAGTATTTACTTGTAAACTTTCTAATAATTTGCGTTTTTTACTAACAATACTTGGATGAACTGAAATACGAATCCTATCTCCTATTCATTCGCCCACTTCATGAAACATATTTTAATGTACTCTTGTTCAATATATGTGTACATTTTTTATTCCATTTTAATAACATTATATGATGATAATAATAATAATATTTAAAAGAATTATTAACAAAACTTTTTTTTTTTTACTTTTTTCCTCATTTCCAAAATCGGTTATAAAAGAAAATAAATTTGACTTATGACAAGGAGCCGTAGAGACTAAATCTGAAATTTAATCAAGAACGTGGAGATACCATTGATTTCCCGGACTCGAGTCCACAATTTCCCGCTAATATAGCTCTGCCGAGGGATGAAAAGCAATTTTCCGCAGTGAGGGCTGGAGTTATTGCGGTCTGCTCAAGTTTTTGCTATGAGTAATTGCACAGGTCACTCTTCTTCTGTCTGCATTAGCACATCAGAGGTGGATGGTAGAAGGTATTGATCAGGTGTTGGTAGGTGAATTCCCTGGGGAAGTGCTCGAGAAAATAATATGTAGGATTAATTGTAATAAACTTCTAAACAAATTAGTATGAGGTTTGGCATTGCCTCAAAGGGGTCGAATAAGTGTTTACCTCATTTGCGTAGGAAGAAACTGATCTTGGCAGGAATCAGATTCGAATAATTTATTCAACCCAAAGAACAAGGCTATTTTTATAATTTAGTGTTTACTTTAAAGGAGATGAAGAAAAATGGAAAAGATCTTAATTTACTCAGCACTGGGTTTGTAAAACCATCTAAATATTAAGGAGTGGAATGCCCGTCTAAATGAAAATATGCCAATGTATGCAACATACTTCAACTATAGCTTTTCCGCTAAGGTATGATACATACATGAGTAAGATGGGTTAGTGGCTTAACAGACAAAAGACAGAACGCTAACTTTTCTTTCATTTAATAATATTCTACCAAAAGTGAGTCCAAAATCTACAAAAAAGCCTTATTGTAACATTATAGAATTAAAAAATAAAGATTTTAATACTGATTTAAATTATTTGTTAACTTCAATGCTTTGATAGGAAGGGTTGATTAAAATAAAATTATGTACGTGTTTTTGAACTTTGTCTGATGTAGAAAACCCGTGTTTATAAAGAGAATGCAATATGATATATTAATATTGTAATTAAAAGGATTAGGGGAAAAATAAGTAAGTCTTTATTTATCTTTATTTTTTTTTTTAATGCATTCGGAGTGTAAATCGGCTTTATTCTAGTTTGAACTCGAAAAATTTAGATTTCATATATGGAGTTTAATTTGATTTTTAACTCCCAAAAAAGAATGCTGATATTCATTCTGAATCCATTGATACCAACTCAATTTTTAAGTGAAACCTATTCTTTTTCCTTCTGATCCTTCAGTTAAATTTAAGGGTGACAAAATTAATAATTGTAAATTTAATTCGATTGTAGCTTATCTTTAATGCATTTGATTTAATAGTTAATTAAGATAGTCCTTTGACGTAATAATTCAACGTAATAACTATATCATACTAGTAGGTTCTAAAATTACTGCAGACACAACAAAAAGAAAAAAATATGGACTTGAAATTATCCCAATTTTAATTCATTTTAAGCTTAATTAAATTCATAACACATAATTTTTTTTCCTTGTTATTATTTAGAAGGAATATTTATTGAATGGGCAACCCAAAACATACTATAAAATTTAAAGACCCATTCTTCACCAACAACACAGAAAAAAGTTGGACACTGTCACGAATTTGTGTTCTACGACGTCTGTTAAAATTAGCAAAGCTATAATTCTGACCCCAAAGCTAGATTTGCACCCCGCAGTAATGAAATCATGAATGATAGACCAGCGTTAGGAACAGCATGAGTTATCTGCACATGTTGCATGTAGTTCTGAATACTGACTCATGTACGTGCACATAGAACATGGTTCGAGGATCCGAGCGTGAGCATAAAGCATAAAGTACCGTTGGCTTTCTCTTGTTGGAAAACATAAAGCAATATCAAACAATGGAAAGCAATGCATCAGAGAAAGAGATTTAAATAGAAAAAATAATTCGAAAATAAAATATGAATTAACGAAAAATATGATATTAGACGCTTAAAAATCCTCCATCAAGATATCATGAAAACAGTAGTATTATTGGACTGGTTTTTAAACTATTTATTTAATTACAATGAAAAAAAAACCTATACCTAAAAGGTTAAAGGCATCAGATCTTTTTTTTTTTTTTACTAATTTAATATTATTTATTTTTTTCATTCACAAGAATTTTAAACTCAATAAGAAATATATACTTATCAATCATCATAGATTTTAAATTAGAGGAACAGATGGAAAAATCGTGTGTCACATTTATCTAAAATTGAGTAAATGATATCAGTGGGTTTTTGAACAAAACTCTGCATTCTTTTGTCGGTTAGAAATAAAATTTAATTTAACTCACTGTTTTTATTTTTTTCTGACAGATATTCATTTAAAATCCATTGACAACAGTGGCTCAATTTAAAAAAAGTTTTATTTAAGAGTTTTTGTTTTAACCTAATTTATACATGAATTGGTTCTTTGGGTCCACCCAGCCTCCTAATTGGGTACCCTTAGTTGGGTAAAAATCTGGCAGTCTAGCATGATTCTGACCAAATTACATCCTTGCACAACTGTTGGTCTAATAACAGTACTTCTTTACAAAGTACTGAACCCCTGACACTTCTTCGGTTATAGTGGTACAAATTTAAATTTAATTTTATATATGACTTACTTCCAGACCGATTGTAGTTGGAGTTACATGCTTTTATAAAAAATAAACAGTACACTTTTACACTGAAAAACATGTATTCAAACTGCCACCCTTCAAGTTAGAGAATTATGGCTATGTAAAAAGAAATGTTTTTACTTCACAGATAATTACCTCGACTTTGGCAATTTTTCCTGACAATTAACTGTTAATCATTCTTAGCTATTATATGAAAAAAATGTTCTCTAAGAAGAATAAAATGTAACCACTGAATAGTTTAGAATATGTTTCATCATATATTTCTCTCTATTATTACATAATGTACAGTGTAAATTAATATGATATCCCAAAATTTAATTATTTAATTTTTTATTACTGCATATTAATAACGTGATATTTATCACATAATTTAAAATACATTTTACAACATATTCAGGGCTGCTTATTCAATAAATATTTGCTAAAATTCAAAACAATAAAGAGACTCTAAATGTTCAATGAATCTGATCTGAACCCAAAATGAGTGTGAACTAAGATGATTTACTAGTCTTTGTTTTTGTTTGATGGAATAAAAGTTCTCTTGATATAAATGACTTTCTTTTTTTTCTTATATTTGATTTATTATTATTTTTTAAAAATATTTTTTGTCTATTCGATATTTTATTTGTGAAAGTAAGTTTTGTGATTTTAAAAATTGAAATTCTGATTGTATTCTTTTGTCATGGTTACTAAGTTTGTCAAATTTATTTAAGTTCATGAAATATCCGGGTTTTATCCAAAACAATGAAGCGTTAGGTAAAATATGGGCACCCTTGAGAGATATAACTAATTGTTATATTTTTTATTACAGTATCGACATTTCAAAAGTGTTTTGTAATGAAATGGGAGTGAGTCTTGTATTAACCTATTATTATTATCGTCAATACATTTACGGCTGGACGTACTCCAGGGCTTGATCTCTTTTGTTTGATTTTTAGTATAGTGTCCATATTTTTTTTTGGTTTTTTATTTTGTTTATTTACTTTTTTTTCTATCCACAGGAATTTTGGAATGAGCTAGTGAAGTAAGTATACAAATAATTTCGTATTAATCTACTCTTTAATTAAGACACTGACTGTCTTCATCCCAAAAAAACATTCCCAAATTAAATTTGCTGTTGTCAACTATCGTATTTTCTTAAATAGATAAACTTTTTTCAATGGACTTTCAAAGGTATTTAACATTTAATTATATGCCAAGATGGTTGTAAATAAAAAGTGAGAGCACACATAAGAAGGACCTTTTTGATATTTTGGTTCGTTTTCTTTAATCACCTTTATTAAGCACATCAACATATGTTTTTGATGGGTTCTTCCTATATTTATGGTCACTGAAATTGATAAATCAATTAAGATTGCAGCTTGAGAAAAAATGTAAGATTATATTTATGACAATGGATACCTATATTTTTTTGGCAGCCAGCAAGTTGGTCTCGTACCATGTTATTTCTTGCTGACTTATCTGATCGTACAGCGAAGTCGAAGAACTGCTTAGTCATCCGCTGGACAAGAAATATCGGAGACATTTTCCGTGACCGTTAACCCAGCCCATAAATCTCGTCTTGTCTAATTCACTTAGGGTTTCCTCCATATTGTTATTTCAGCAGTGCACTAACTCACCCTCGGAGGCAAACGCACCGTTATGTAAGTGGTCTTATTTAGCACCAGTTTATGGGCCCGAGTTGATTTCTTGGCGTGATTCCAGGCCCTGGACAATTTACTCAATCACGATCGCAGCGTCAGTCCGAACTGATGGAGTGCGGGTTTGATTAGGATGTAGGTTCCATCGTTAATTTTTTCCTATGCAGAGCGTTCATTGCCTTTCTCTTGGCAGAAGACTTATGACACTTCAGTTTTTGTGAAAGGAGAAACCAATCTCATAAATTCGGCTCATGATAAATTTTCTTGTGCGGTAGAAAATTAAATAATTGTTTGTATAATTTTTTATTTTAAGGTAAAACTCAGCAGAACTAATGTTGTCGAAGAATTCTTAAAACAGCTTAATCGATACATATCAATGCTGTATCTCATAGTTGCAAGAGAGGAAGGACACGAAACAGTGTATTGCAATAACTAACCTGACTAATTTAAAAAGATGTAAGAAAATAATAACTTAAACCAAAACATAATATTACTCCTAAATACTACTAGAGATAAAATAGAATAGAAGGATTTTAATTTTTATGATAATTGAATCGTGAATTTCCCAAAGCTATTAACATTAACAATCATATGAAATATTGAGTAGGAAAATTAATAACCTTAAAATCTAATCAATTCTATTCAACAAAACAACAAATTATGAACTGTTCTATTGTAAATTAATTACTTTTATTACCTCAAAAAATATATATATTTTTTTTCTACTCACATAATTCATAAAACATTTCAATAAATTTTAAATTCCATTTTTTTATTAATCTTAATATGCTCATATTTATTTCTTATTCACTAAAATGACTGAGGTTATCTATGTTCGTTAAATATTTACAATTTGTTTATATTATTTTTATATTTCCCCCGATATTCATACACCTATACACTAAATCCGTTTCATGATGATGCCCTAGTATTATAATGGAGACCGTTTGGGCACAACAAGCTGCCCCTTATGAACTATATGAGCTGAAATATGGTGTATAGGGTTGTTTTCTTGAATTTAAGTGAAAGTTCCACCCTTTTCAATTGTTTAATACACAGCTTTAAGGTTTTCTACACTCCTATATTTTCTTTAAATTGAGTTGGAGGCATTACAAATTGGTTAGAAGAATGCACTTTGGAGGAACGAACTTTTATCTTGTTTTCGCTTTTTTTTATTTTGAACTTACAAGGATTATTACCACTATAATCTCCACCACGTTTATAAGAAAGTTAAGAAGGAATTGATTTGGTAATAAAAACAATGCTATTTAGAAATTTCAATATTTATCTAAAAAAAAAAAAAATGTTTTTTTTAGCTGATTATGTGAATGTATTATTTTATTTACGTTAGTTTAATTTTGCTATCACTTTCTCTTTTCGTCAATAGTTTTTTTATTACGTAAATATTAATAAAAATCATTCGAATGTTTCTGTCAGTGTCTTTAAAATTAGTATGGAGTTACTGTTTCACAAATTAACAAGCTGCTATCAAAGCCGCCAGTAACAACAATTAAAGAGATTACCATAAGATAACTATAAAGTGAACAATGAGAGGATTAATTTCATTAATTCTCCTAGAATCGATTCACAAGTTCAAAAAGCGTGCCAGCTTCTTGCACTAACTCAACTTCTGGTAATTGTTTTAGAAGGCAATGGTGTTTTATGAGAGAATCAATGGCCATAAGTAACCAAATGATACGATCGGCTTTCAAAAGCTCATAAAGAATCCGAAATTCACAACAGAAATCGTGATCGGGCAATGGAGGGGAGCTCCTCGGATGAGTTATCGCGCATGCCCGCCGCCATTCCCGCGCGGGTGGTCTCGGCCAATTAGACCGACTCCCGCCTTAATAACCCCCGCCACATTTCCATATCCTATTTACCCGCCGGTTATTATATCGCTACTTGTCTTATGGTAATTCTTGAGCCCTCTCTGTCGGCCACGAAGAGGAATTCGGGTGCGAACATGGGGGAGAGGGTTTGTTGAACATGCAAGCTCCCTGGCACTTACACCTCTGTCAGTTGTTATTGTATAATTGACTTGAAAAAAAAAAAAAAAGAAGAAATTCTACGGAAAAAAACTCTGGGATATTAAGAGATAAGCTGGATGGATCCATTTAATCTTGTAATTTCATGATCAAATCACATCATACATTATATCATATACGTCATCAAATTTATATCATAAATATCAATTCAAATTTTTCATACCACCAATAAGGGTTTCTTTACTCCATACTTTACAATTCCCAAAGCAGGCAGTTTTTTGAATAACATTTAGTGCTGATAAATAATGTTCTTGATGTTAATATATTCTGTGATCAACAAAGACCTAGAATATCTATTTTTGGATAAATTGTATTTTATAAAATTTAAATTTTGTTGATAATATTTTTCTATTTGTTTCTTTGTGGAGTAAGAAAGGAAAGTTTGTTAAATGTTTCCATTCTTATTTGCTCAATAAATCCAACTTTAACTACCCAATAAACCAAAATTCAAACTTTTTGTCGCTGAAAATAACACGTGTTCTTAGAAAATCTATGAATATTGTCCGAAACAAGAGGATTTACCTTTACAAGGGTGTCCTCACATTTGTGCACTCCATCACCAAGTCATTGATTAAAAAATATCTAGAATTAATTGAAATTATGAAATGCTGTTATGAAGGGCTCCTTAAAATGGATGGGAACAGTAAAAGTTTATTTTTCAGGCAAATGTAATCAGAAAAAGGGCAAAGAAAAAGAATGGCATTCTTATACTTTGTAATGTAAGTAGTAACATATATTTTATATGCAGTTTTTAATGTATACTCTTAAAAATTACAGTTATTGTAATATCGGTTAGTGGAAAATAACAAACCTAGACGGTTAACATGGTGAGGAATTTATCCGCAGATTTTATACTAGATTATCATCAAATGTTTTTGTTCCAAAATCAGCTAAATGTGATCAACATCTTTTGAAAAATATCCGTTGACCTCGTGAAACAAGAACTGTTAAAGAAACAATAAATGAAAAATTGGAGAAACCTTTTTTATTTAATTGAAAAGTAAAACTAATACGTATTTCTGACAGATTGTAATTGGATTTTTCATCTAGTAGTTAGACGTATTAGCAGAGATATCTTGGTATATAGATGTATTTTCTTAAATAAACATATCACAAGAAATATGAACATGTATTCTGATTTAAATGTAAACGAATACCTTCAATTAAAACATCCAATTGAAGTTCAGATAGAGAATGGGAGGTATCAATATCACTTTGACAGTTCTAATTGAGTACCTAAGACAAACGGGCCATACTCACGAAACTCCAGCAGCGGTAGGTAATATGAGATACTTGGGATGTAAGGCCAGAGCTTCCGATTAATAATAATTTATTTCATCAATTACTGAAAAACTAATTACAAAATGATTATTCAATTTATAATTTTAAATTATATCTGAAACTTTTTTTTGCTCAATGTGCTGTTGTTTTAACTTGAGACCCGTTCAGTCAATGAAGATGGATAAATAATTATTGTACATATTTAATTTTAAAACAATGGTAATTTGATGCACTAGGCTATGCAGAAATTCATGAATTATTAATTTTATTTTACCAACTATTTTTTATCCTCTTTACTGATTACATAATAAATAAAATTTGTGATTTACTCCAAAGGAATTTCACTGAAAAATTTAGATTTTTTTTTCATAAATATAAAAAGTTCGAGTTTTTTTGTATGTCTGTCCTTAGTAAAGAGATAAATATTTAAGGTATAATGAACGCCTTTGGTTAGTTTGAACTAAAAACGTTAAGAAAATATAGGAACCAAAAATATACATTGAATCTTCATTGATTAATTAATATTTAATTATGTAGCTTATTAAAAATTAATATTATAATTATAGATATGTAAAAGCCAAATTGAAGCTTTTAAATTTCTTATATTTTTTCTAGTTTGATTATCCAAAAAGATATTTACAAAATGTATTGTTCATTATCTGTCTCAATATTTTATTTCTTTGTTTTTTAATTAACAGCGACAGCCAACTTGTTAGTCCTGTTTCTTTAATTCCTTAGTCCTATTCTTTTATTTTTTTCATGCTTCCAAAATTCTATTCATTTATTATATTTTTTTGTTAATTCACGCATAAATTTCCGTTTTCACCATTATACGGCTTTTGGCTAAAAGATGTAATTTATATAAATTTACAAAGAACATGTGAAATTTGAGGTAACAGTTTACGAATTTTCGAGCTTTGAATGAAGCACAGAAACTTTACAGCAAACTCGGACAAACTTCGCCAGGTTCTTCGAGATGTTCTGTATTTTTCGCGGATCAACACAACCAAAAATATGAATATTTTTTTTTGTAAATTACAATCTACTTTTATTTTTTTAGATCTCATTTTATTTGGTTTATTTATTGAAAAAAAATTATTTTTGAAATTCCACAACAAATAATAACGATTCGACATTTAAAAATGCATAAAAATTTAGATGAGATGTTAAAAATTTTTAAGAGATTTAATTTTTGCTAGCAATAAGGCTTTATTTGAAGTTAGTAATATTCTATTTATTATTGAAATATATCTATTAGTAATATATCTTTAATATACAAGAATGATGTATCAATATTAAAATTTCAAATTTTCTAGTAATGTTTCCCAATTTATTTTAATTATTTAGCTTAAAAATACCCTGTGCTTTCACTTAAAATTGTGAACTTTACAAACTGTTATTAATATTTTTTTTCTTTCGGGCTTAACGTCCTTATGTTCTCTAACTTAGATCAGGGATGACAGATTATCCCCCATATTACCAATATACCCTAGCCAGAGTGTAAAGATCAAGATTTGTTCTGAGGGATCGGCACGAAATAAAAATTAACACACCTAGGCTGGATTTAAACTTGCACTACTTCTGACACGAGAACTAAGTTTGTGAGTTAACACGCTCGGTTACCACGTCCTCAATAGTACATCAATTAATGAAATTGTGCGTAGGTTTAATACGCAAGTAATTATCTCCATAAATTCAGAACTTTTATCTGGAATCTCGCACGTGGGTTGATATTCAAAATAAGACAATTAAATTAATGACATCAACGATTTACATAATTTAGACATGAATATCTATTTATTACAAAAATAAAATAAAGCTAAAAATTGTTTTATTTTGATATAATGTACTCAATCTTTTTATTATTCTAGTTTAATAAAATTATATTCGTTACAATTAGTCAAGTTTTAAGTGACTTCAATCCAACTTGAATACAAGTAGCGTAATTGTCTTGTATTATTAGTAAGATCATGAAACTTCATATTGGTTACAGTTCAAATGCGATTCTTAATTACTACTTGACAGAGTTTAACTGTAGTTTGAATCGAATTTCATCATTCCATAATTTTGATAACCATACCATTCCTGTCATCTAACCAATAACAATTCGACATAACCGAAACCGAGGCGACTCCCGACTGTCGGAAAATTAAACTGCTCTCCTTGATCCCGGAGGAAGTTTAAGCCTCAGGACTTGTCCCATATTAACGGAGTCCCTGTCTTCATTAGGGAGAGAACTTAGCTTCGGGAGCTTATCCCGGACCTCTAACTGAGGGCGAGAGGAGGCTAAGTCCCAGGATCAGGAGGGACTTAAGGGAGGACTTTGTGAGAGAGGAGGTTTTGGACGGAGCCCGAATATATAGTA
This sequence comes from Halyomorpha halys, assembly GCF_000696795.3. Classification (NCBI taxonomy): domain Eukaryota; kingdom Metazoa; phylum Arthropoda; class Insecta; order Hemiptera; family Pentatomidae; genus Halyomorpha; species Halyomorpha halys. Next base: position 2,103,655 of record NW_027108914.1, read on the forward strand.
GGCATTATCAAGGAAGCACAATATAGTGACTGGAGGACTTGGCGCAACTTTTGATATTCCGCTGTTATAGTTAAGTACGTGTATGACGACTGCTTGTGGTAACAACTGGAATGACCAAAGAATGGATCCTAATAATTTCTAGTCTAATTTTTGTATAAGATAGATCCAAGAGTATTGGATCCATTAGATTTCAACAAGGACAGAAAAATTATTTCAAACAATAACAATCAGATAAGTTCCATTCCAAAGTATTCAGAAAATAATATTTAAATTAAACATTTTAAATTTGTTTTTTCTAAACACACTGAATTTTCATCGAATAATGCTCAACACTTTTGAAAAAAATAAATGAATTAACGAGACTATTTTTGATGGTGATAAACCTAAAATATTAACAAACAGTTACCAAATTATAAATAGGTGTAAAAATTCCTGTTAGAAACAATTTGTTAATATTTCAGTTAATAATATTATGAAATGGTATAAAAATAGTTTCCAAGTACAAAATTGATTTTTCGTAATTCTATCATTACAAGAATTCTTTTTTAAAAATTAATATCTATCGGTGAGAAATCAGCAAGAAACAAATATTTCATAAATAATTAAAAACTGCTTCTCCTCGTAAATTTCTAAAACACCCCGATATATATATATATTAGTGCAATTTATTTTAATTATGTAAATAAGATGAAAATAACATTGACCTTGTGTTGACAGTACTTATTACCATAAATATGATAAATAAATACATCTTCATTAATAGAATCAATGACCTAAGCATTTCTTATCATCATTCAGGAAATTCCATATATCGCTTTTAAAAAATTACTATTTCTCAGCTGTATCCATAATCTTGTTAGCAGTGAAAATAGTTATCTGAATAAATTTGACAAAAGGAAAACAAAAGTATTTCAGATTGTATCAGAGAATTTATGATTATGAGTATATTATTCCCGTCCAACTTCTGGTTAAGAATAAGCCGCTGATGTTATCTTCATAATAACGCTTTTATAATAGGTATACAACTGTTCTGAGCAGATAATCTAGGATTAGATGCAGATAACGAATAAATTTGTTAATTATATTAATTATTCATAGATGTATAACGCTTTATAATAATCGAATCCGAATCATTGATCTCATTCCGGTTTTGTATCTAACAAATAGGAGTTAGTAATAATAGACTTGAATTTCGGACCAACGCAGTAAATTAGGTTGGACTGAGGAAAGAATTACGAATACTTAAAGATGAAATGTAAAATTCTATATCAGGAATTGGATCACTCACTATACTCCTTTTCCTTAACATAAAAAAAAAAAATAAGTCGAACATTTTCTTAGGAACAGTATAACTCACGCTTAACTGATATTAGTTGACGGTACAGTATAGTTAGTTCGTTTGTTATTGTTTAATGGCATAAAACATAATTGGTTATCAACGCCATTAATTTCTTATTTATATTTTCTTACATTTGTTTAATTATTTTATTTGTATTTATTTATATTGAACAGTAAACCTTTTGATTTTAAAAACTGAAATACAAATTTTATTGTTTTATCATTGTCTTTTTGAAATGTTCATGTTTAATCCTACTAAGCTATTAAAGTGTGGCGTGAAATATGGGCATTTCTAAGAGATAGGGCTAATTGTCAAATTGTTGTTACAGTATTGGCATTTTGAATGCGTTTGTTTTGAGATAAGATAGGAGTGAGCGAGCCTCGTGTGACCTGTTCTCAGCCTAGTCAGTACGATCTCCTTTCTACGCCATTTACGACTGGATTTATCCCATTATGGCTTGACATCCATTTCAATAATTTATAGTTTAGTCCTTGGGCTTTCGTTCCACAAAGATTGACAACTACCTTTGAGGGGTTTGATCATTTCTAATATACTCGTAGTTAAAATTGCTTTTTTCTCTTGCTTGATCAAGACATTCTCAGTGATTCCTACGTGACTTAGAACCCATATAAATGTAAATGATATACCTAGATTTATGCCCAGTAGAGTACTTAGTATTAAGTATTAATGGGACAGCATATTGATTTATGTATAACCAAGTAAATTTAAAGAATAGGAACCGTTTTTTAGGTTTTCGTCACTAATTTATTAGACGTCCGAACGTACCTATCTACAGCATAGTATCTGGTTAAACTCAAAAAATTGAGTTTATGAGAACTATGTAATGGGAAAATTATGTTAAACAATTTACTAAAATAGTCTCTAAAATTTAAAACGAATTAAAATTCTTTTGAAGATAATAAATTGGGATTTACTAGATACGATGATTTGTTTGAACAAAATAGAAACCTATTTTTGTTAAATGCTAACATTTGATAGAGGTAAGTCAAAAGTTCTAAATCAAAAAAGTTGGAAAAATTAAAATATTTCATAACATAATTGAGAAAATTTTAATTTTTTAAACTGCTTCAGTCTACTTCCAGACTTTAGAAGATAGTTTGACAGTTTCACTAAAATATTAGAGAAAATATCTCAATTGGTAGTAAAATCTACTTTTCTAATCCTCTTGTTTGTGTTATTAATAATCTGTTTTGCTATTTCAATATCGCAAGTATGTTATCCCTACATTAGTCTCAACCCAAGAAGAAGAAAAACAAGGACTGAAAAATTTATTGTCGTCATCAAGGTACATTCCAGAGATAGTGAAAAATTATTATTGCCTTTCGCTTAAGACTAATGAAAATTCCATGCATTAAATTCAGACTAGATAATCCACATGTGTAGTGCAAGTTACAAAAAAGACAGCAAAAAAAAACAGGACAAGAACTCTGCGACTACCGCATACAAGCCTCTTCACTATTTCTCTTTCCCCCATTTGTCTTCATTCTCTGTGCGCCTACGGGAGGACATTAACTCTCCGCATTGCGAAACCGGATTAGGGACCACCCACCTCGAGGACTAAATAATATATCGAAGAAATGGCACCCATACAATAAAGATATCATCGACTGCCGCACAGATATAATATAGAGATATCCTTCGCTGAGTTACGACTGCATCGAAAGGCTACACGCAGGAATCCGTTGTCTTGTGGGGGTGTCCTGGGGAATGTATTAATTATGTCCGACAGATCCTACTGGAAGAATTATATTCCTACCTCTCGTCCAGAATCCCGGGCACGCCTACCCGCCATTTTCATTCCGGTAGCTATCCTGAGATATATTCCGTCTGGAATGACCTTAGTTCCAGATGCCGTTTCTGGAATGCAGGAGGCAGAATGGAAAAAGTGAAGTTTTTTTTTCAGATGAAATGTTTGTTGATGTAATATTGATTTTTGGATGTAACAATATTGTCAGAATCACTGACTTGGTGGTTCAAATGAATACATGAATTGGGTTGTATGTAGAATCTTTTTTGGAGAAAGGAACTTAACAAAAAAAAAAAGCAAGAATTGTACAAAATACATGAATATTACTCAAAATACATATCCATTGCTAAACCATTTTATAATTTTATTTTTTCTTCGATTTCGAAAGTGGGGAGGAGGAGGGAGACACACCTCTCTGATTCCACCTCTCCATATTTTTTTTTGTTCACCAGAAGGATCTATGTATTATGCTAGCGTTTTCACATTTCCAGAAATGAGTAATAATAATAATTATAATTCGTTTTTCTGAAAAAACGAATAAACGTATTTCAAAATTATAATTTCATTGGGCAGAAGAAATGAAAATTCCCATAACTTATACAGCTTCTGCACGAAATATTACTTTCCCAGGAATCCAGAGCATTCCGTAGAAAATTGCAGATATCTCATGATCAACTAGGGCTGATCATAGTATTTGCTCAGCTAAATTATCAAACTTTATGGTATACCTCGGGATATAAATAGAACCTTTTAGTGGTCTAAGTGATTCTAAATGGGAATAAGGAATGGGTAAAGTCACGCGATATTATATTTGAAGGACTTGGTTCAACAAAGATATTATAGTTGGAAATTGCATACATATCTCATATCTAGCTCT
>NW_027108914.1:2107968-2108952 GCF_000696795.3 Halyomorpha halys
TCTTAATATATATATATATATATACATTATAAAAATAATAGCATATACCTCACTAAAATCTCCGATAAAAGAGTTACAAAAGAAATGTTTGACGCAGATTAGAGCTGCATTAACGCATCAGGTCTCCGTTTTGACGTCACAAGGAATTCGGCCTCACTTTTGCTTTATCCCACGATAATTTCCCTATCTCCCATCTACGTCACGGAGATTTAAAGCCTTCATTTTCTTGATGCATTTGAATGTCGTCACGGTAGTTTGATACGCCTACTGGCATATTTCAAGGCAGATAATATTAAGTAATCTAAGGGTGTAATCATCCATAGATTTAATTTGCATATGGAAATCGGGAAGCTTGTTATTTTATATAAAATCGATGTAAAACTCATCAAAGACCTGTTTTAATTAATAGTCTTAATTCTCTTAAATTACCGACTTATCGTACTAAAGAGATTTCAATTCGGCAAACTGAGAGACGCAGGGCTTTAGATTGTATTTATTTTTATTCTTTCTCTGACACGTTTTTATTTTATTGATTTAGAAGAGAATTCAGTTATTGATCGCATATATGAAACAATTTGGTAAGAATAATTTCATCAACAATGATTGAAAAAAAAGAAGTGATAAAATGTAATTACAAACATAGGAAACATATTTTCATATGAGATTTAATTAAGACAATGTTTGTCAAGAACTTTGTAATCATTTTAGATCTTCCAAGAGTTGAATTATTATTAAAAAATTACAACTATCTTGAATTTTACATTGACAACTATTGACTTGGGATATCCTATTAACAAAATTAAAAAAAAAAAAAAATTACAGTTACTAGATTTACTAGATTGCTATATCTCCTTTTCCTTATTTATTTTTTTATTTTAACTTATTTTCTAAGTTGGTTTTAAGTTTAAAAAAAAATCAAATGTCTTTTGTAAACTACAAATACAGAGCAAAAATGAGTGTTAGAAAAGCCCAAACAATTATATA
>NW_027108914.1:2109027-2128619 GCF_000696795.3 Halyomorpha halys
TAAGCAACTACACATAGAATATTTTGTGGCTTAAATAATGAAATATTTCTAATCATTACATTTATTAAGTATTACTCAAACTAATAACATGAAAAAAAATAATACAAAAATTTAGTGATGTGTTAAAATTAAAATATTTTATTGTAATATCACTTTATAACTATATGTTCATTTATTGTCAGTAATGGACGTCAGATTTTAATTATAACGTATTACCTTTGAATGGTTAGAAAAAGAAAACACTATATATTCATAGTCTACATTGCTTTTCGGAAGCTGAAACAAAAAAATTAATTTACTGGAATAAAATTTAATAATGCTAGGACTCACGAAGATATATGAAATAGAATATGGATGGCGTTAGAAGAAATGTTTACAAGGCAGTTAAATTTTATTGGAATTTATTTACGACTTCCTCGCAGGTTCCTAGGTCATGATCGATGAAGGCTATCACAAATCATAGTTGTTCGATTTATCGGTTCCTGCAACCAATCATCGATCGATCATCTGACCAAGATTACTAACCAAGAGACTTTAGTCCACGGATGACAGAGGGTGGTCTTTAATTGAGCAATAGATAAATATTCATAACTGTAATGTATCACGGGAAACATAAATCGACATGTTGAGAGCATGTTTATACCTCTGTAAACTTTATTTTTATTTGCATTCGTATTTTATTTTCAATTATCAGTCCTGAGTGATGTGAAGGTTGAAGAGTTTGCTCAGAAAAGGCAATGGCTTCATCTTAGGATAGTTAGGGCTTACATGTACAATTTTGTAGAAAAAAAAATCCATTTCACATCAATAATTTTTAGCTGCAAGCACATGTTATTCAAGAGATAAAACTGCCTATACTGTATTTTATTATTATTATTATTTTTTAATTTATATATATACTCATTCACTTAAAGTTGTAAATAAATAATAATAATAAAAAAAGGTGGCCTCAATGATCAAACTTATTTTATTTAGTTATAAGTTATATTTTTCACTAAAAATATTGTCCTGATGTTTAGAAACTATTTATATAAAATAGGAAAACTCAGTAAACGAAATATACTGTTAAAATAGAATCGGAGTGTTCCAATCAGAATGTGATGTGTCTTAACTATCTGAAAATAATTTTCAAGTGGACATTGGGCCAACTTAGAGATGATTAGGACTGAATTACAAATATCACATACAAATACACTGCACATCTCACATCAACTGTTCAAAAATTACATTAACCAGTGACAATAAATCATTTAACGCCTACTTAATAAATATGAAATACTATATGTCTTTCTTGGACTGTTGGTAAGAGACTTGTATTTTGCCTTCCTTTATGTGGAATTTTGACTTTGCCTAGTTTTCGTGATTTTTCCGGAATTTGAAATATAGAAGTTTCCTCTTACTTGCAGCAATCCATTCAATTTAAAATCTCTATTGGATCTGCATGATTCCTAGTATGCAATGCTTTTGAAATGAAGTTTCGTTCCAAGACATGTACGAAGCAAGGATGGTAGAAGGTTGTTTGGAACCAGTACACAAGGTTCGAGCCTTATATAATGAATGAAAGTTGTATCAATCAATACCGCTTAGATACTAGACCAACTTTCCTTTTACATTTCAGATTGGACATGGCATAGAAGAATCTTAATTCAACAACACACCATGCGAATGAGCCATGAAAGCAATAGTGTATTTTCTGAAGCATTCTTAAATCTACCAATAAATATTATAAAAGGAAGTTATTGTCTCCATAAGTGATGTCAATGCTAACTCAATTACTTTTCTTAGGAAACAATATTGAGCTTGTAGCTTCTCTTCAGAGCATTATTATAGCATTATAAAAGAATACCAGTTTGATTAAAAATGAATCAGAGTCAACTTGGTAACTTATAAAGAATCAACTACTTACTTTTTTTTTTTTTTACTTTTTTACATAAATGACCTTAGTAAAACTGATATTTTAGAATATTCTAGTAAATACTATTATTATCATTTATGGTTAAAATGAGTATCTATTGGATTCGAAACAATCAATTTTCATATAATTTTCAATATATGTTGTTAATGGATCTGAGTAAAATTAAAAAACAATATACCTATTAGGCTCTTGTAGATCAATTAATTATAAGATGACTAGATTAAGGCGAATTCGAGACTTCATTGTTTTCATAGTATACATTAAAGTGAGAAAAAAAAAAATTAATAATTTTTTTGACTGATTATTAAAAAAAATAGAAAGATTACTTATTATTGTTATATAACTTTTCTACATACTAATAACTAAAATGCCTCCACTGGCTAATTACAAATGATGTGGTGAGAGGTCAGCGCTGGGATCTCGAAGAGCGTTGCTCTACCTCTCATTGGTGGGGGATAGAGTGGGCTCGGGGATGTGTAAATATTGGTGGAGAGTGTAAATATTGCATATAATAATGTAAATGTTATTAGTGCTTTAATGTTATTGTTAAATTAGTTCTGAATTTTACTTCTTATTTTATTATCTTTATTTCTTCATGTACATTGTTTGATAATATTCATTGTATTTATCTTTCTGTTTATATAGAGATTTTATTATATCTATATAATTACTATTATTATTATTTGTATTATTTCTTTTTAATTTAGTAAGAATGTAATCATTTATCACTATTACTTTTTTTCCAAGGTTGTGGCAGATTGTAGCACTTATAAATGAATTTTAAATTTAAAAACAACAGAAATAACCAGTCATGATAAATTAGTACATGATCTTAACCTGAAATGAAATGAACAGGACATTGATTAAAATATATCACTACATGAAAAACAATTTCAAACGGAATCTAAAATAAATTGGAATTAGACTATGAACAAAAACGCCAGATATACTTAAATGAAATTCCTGTTAATCCAATCTAATAATAAATATATTAAATTCTTATCAGAAATAAATAGACTATCAGAAAGAGAACTGGCAGAGTATGGAAAAACCTCACACTTACTTTTCTTCATTTCACTCTTGATCTGTATCATTCAAAAACTTGAGCGAGTCAAAGTGGTCATGTATTCATGTAGTAATGTTTATATTTATTAATCTTAATTTTTATTCTGTACATTTAAGTGTTTAATAATTAGTTAATTTTTTTTCAGAGCTTGATTAGAGAACAATAAACTTTGGAAACACGTTCTCAATATAATTGTTTTATTGTTGACCTATCTTCAAAAACCTCAAAAATATAGTCTTTAAGAGTCTAGAAAAAAATTATCTATTGTATATATATTTATAACATTTTTCTTATAGCTTAAATGACCTATAACTCAGGACCACTCGTCAATCTCGGTCTTATGAGGAATCTCTTTCACAGATTCAGCTCATGATTCCTTTTCATCCTGCCGCAGCGGCCGACAATAAAGGCCTTCCTTGATCCTCATGAAAATTCAGCGCATCCTCCGAGGAAGCACGGAACGCCGGCCAAGCGCCCCCCAATCAAATATCATGAAAAATTTATTTATCGGATGGGGGGAAGGGGAGAGAGGGGTCGGTATTATGAGGGATGCTTCGGACCTGGATTCCGTCCACGTAGAGGGTGTTAACTGTCTCTCATGAGAGGCTAATGGCTGTTTATGTCCTCGCAGTGCGGGTCTTTGATATAAATACGGCACCACTCATATGAGTAGAGGATTCTTCCTTGGGGCCTCGTCAACGAATTCCTCGAGTATCTCGAGTGGCAATAAATATCTTTAATACTACCGATCTCACTTCATTCCGAGCTTAAGTGCAATTCGCCAAAGTACTCGTAATTAGGTATATATATGTTTAATTCATCGCGTTTTTCGACTTAATATATTTATTTTTTTTTTTACTACGTCACGTTAAAGTAAGGTAATGGCGGTAAACTATTTTTCTGAGACCATATATAATTTGTTATTTTATATAACAATTTAATACACTTAGGGGTAGTCAGAATGGAAAAAGATTTTTTTAAAAAAGTAATATTGGAGTTCTATCAATGAGTAGATTTATTAAAAACAATATTGGAATTCTATCAGTGGGTAGATTTAAAAAAAAGTAACATTACAGTTCTATCTATGGGTAGATTTAAAAAAAAAAAAATATTCGAGTTCTGTCAATGGGTAAATTTAAAAAAAAAATAATATTCGAGTTCTATAAATGGATAGAATTAAAAAAATAATATTGGAGTTTTATCAATGGGTTGATTTAAAAAAATATATATATTGTAACTATATCAATGGACAGATTTAAAAAAAAAAGTAACGTTAGAGTTCTATCTATGTGTAGATTTAAAAAAAAATAATATCCGAGTTCTATCTATGGGTAAATTTAAAAAAATAAATATTCAAGTTCTATCAATGGTTAAAATTTTTAAAAATAATAATCGAGTTCTATCAATGGTTAGATTCTCCACATGTCTGTATCATGCCATTGTATTACTATCAACCAATTTACTTGCTGTATATATTTTAATGCAGTTGTGAATATCAATAAATAAATAAATTTTTCTGTAAATTTATTATTTCTTGAAATTTGTCCTTTTCTAAAATATTTTTCTGAAACTTGTCTCTTGATGTAGCGTTTATAATTTTGATTATAATAATCTCTATGAGTTATATTTTAGCAACATTTTATATTTTTTATTTATAACATTAATTTATAAAACGGTTTTATACTCCTAAAAGAAAATATAGATACGAAAACATCAGTTTTCTTTTATTCATTTTCTGAAAACAAAAATGTTCGTCGGTATTGCAATGAAGCATTGAAATCAAACAAATCTTATATTAACATCCGCCAGATTTTTGGCTATCGGAAAAACCGTTAGCATTGACTTCCATTCAGGGACATCTGTGAATATTCCAAGCGTAGAATAGATAAAGTGTATCCAACCCTAGGGACAAAGAGGTATTGGAGTCCCGGTCAGTGAACGAGAAAATTTATCGCAGGGACAGACAGTCAGACAATGGCCCTTGTAACGAGGTGCCCAGGCAAGGGATTGTTAGTGGCTTCGGCTGATAATGAACCCATCTCAACCCGGGTCGCTTCTATTAGTTCTGTCTCTTTCATTTGGGTTTGAAGGGTTTTTATTTTTTGTTTTTGGGTACGTGCTAGACTGCGTTTGTTGTGTTATAAATGAGTATTATGTAATTATTACAAGCGAAAGTACCATTTCTGAGATTATAATTTTGTCTTCGAGTTAGTAAAATCTCCAAAATCAAACTAATTTTGCAGCTATGACCTATTGCATCTGGCCTTAGAATTCAAACTTACAGTGCTACCAATGGGTAGTTTCTCTACACGCCATTATATATTTACTACATGTATCATTATGTACATTGTAAATTTCAATAAAGATATATATAAAAAAAATCAAACAAATAAATTTCATTGACAGAAAAATGCGAAAAAATGTTTTAAAACGCAGCAAATGTCCAACATTGGTTAATTATTGGAAATATTTATTTTTTTTTATCTAGTAAATAACGAATAATAAAATATTTAATGTGTCTACTCACATGACTTCGTTAAAAGCTTAAAAGTAAAACGTGAATTTCTAGTTTGGTTAACTGAAAAATGGATATTTTCGGAAATAGTTTTTTTGTTTTTACTGTTCATCCTTGAATAATTGTTCTATGAAATTTTTCCTTTCCTTTACGATTTTTAATTATGCAATACTATAAAGTTTAATAAAAAAAATGGGCCATTAATTAAGAATAAGGTATAATTAGAAACCTAGAAATAGGGATGATGACTATGAACATATATATTTTTTTTGCTGATTACCTTTTTTTGATACCTTACGTAGGTGAGGAAGTAAAAGTAAAAATTATAGAAGTATAAGAATAGGAAAATGTATAATAATAAATTTTATAATTAAAAAAGAAAAAAGGACTTGAAAAAGCTGGAATAATTTTCTCCTACTTTATGTTGTCAGTAAATAAATTTACAAAAATGTTCGGAATGTTAAACTTGGGATATATTTTTTAAGAAATTATCTTTTATTTTTTAATTTCTTTTCAACCCCTATTGTATTTTCTTCGTTCAGATTTGAATGATGCCAGAGATATTATCAAGGGTAGGGAAACAAGCAGAACCCGGACAAGATAGCATCAAACAACTTTACAACTTTAAGTTCAAGGGTAGCATTGATAAACGACATATTAAAGACAGAACTCTTTGCGCGATAATTCATAACCTCCGGTAATGCCCTCGCTCAAGATGTTAATAGCGCAATGTAATGTGAGGAAATGAGAACAATGAGAGGACGGCAATAACTCGCAATCAGCTGACAGATCATTACCTGCGAATTAATCTGCGACGTTGGCGTGGAAATAGGAAAAAAATGAAGGTACCCCCTCCTTCATTAGGGGAAGCTATAACTTAGCAGACGCGCTCCAGACTCCCGCCGTTATCTTGCTGGACGGTCCTGAGGTTATTTCGGTGGGAATGGGTTTCCTTGGAGGAAAGGAAAATGCAAACTGGATAATGATTGAACACTTCAAGGAGTGAAAAATAAGAATTTATTAAATTTTTTCTAAATATATTAAATTTACTAAACATGTTTTGTTGTAAGTGGTCAGTTATAATTAAACATCCAAAATCTTAGTTAATTGACATAAGGTTTCTTTCATACATCTAAAATACGATATGTCTAATTTCGTTTTTGGACTTCTTCACTTTCCAAGTAATTTGAAGATAGTTCTTATTAAAACAGTGAGAAATTAAAAGGAAAAAAACAACGGGACTGACTTTAAGATCTTTATTTTAAGAAAACTAGCGTTATGAAATAATAATTTTTAGCTTAAATTTTTAGTTGGTTAAGATCTAAAGAGAAATAAATAATCGAAGGTAAACAATAACAGTTTCCAAAATCCATGACATTCTCTTAGTTAAGTAAATTCAAATTTTGATCTACTAAAAAAGTTTAGAATCGGACTTATTGTTTTTCAGCCAAATGAAGAATAAACTCAATAGTTTTTATTTAAACAAAATTTTTGGGTTCATCTTGAATCAGAACTAACCTTGGATAAAGGATTATAATGGAGAGAGTAAGCAACCATGAAAAGTGAAGCCAAAAAGGCTGGCCGGTCTCCATCGGGAGCGTGGAGTAGGACCTAATCACTCACAAATTTCAATTAACCTAAACGTAAACTTGAACACCGAAGGAGATTGTAGAGTAAGCTATCTCCCTGGAACTAACCTACCACAACCCAACAGTATTTAAATCAGTAGCTCCAGAGGACGAGGAATTATCAGATATAGAGGATGGCCATGAAATGACAACTTTAAACAAATAATTAAACGTATCTACCTGATATAATAACAAAAATGTTTAACAAATATATCATACGCTCAAAAAGTAAACTTTACTAACAAAAAAAAATTCCTCAACTTGATTTAATCAGATAAATAAAAATGCTTCTTATGATATAGTAAATGAGATACAAACAATATCTGCATGTGTCTTTACTAGTTAATAATGTAATAATTTGAAATATAATCAAGTTAAAATGTTTTACACCTTGTTCTATCTGTATTCCTTACCTTCTGTAACACTCGATAGGACTTCTACAAAGTTACTGTTCCATTGATAGGTACCTACTTATCTTCTTTGTAAACATTACCATCTCGTAAGTCATGGCCAAAAAATAACTTCAATTACTGTAATTTTGAATAGAAGAAATAGGTAAAATTACTTTTACAAGTAATTGCAAGTACTGTGAACTACTGTGATTGAGTTCCTCAAATAATTACTAATTGAACCTAAGTAATGTCAGTTACTAATTACAATCATAACTAATTATAATTACTTTTTTGCCCAACACTCCATCACGCACATATTTAATTAATTTATACTTGACTTTATTAACTTTTTTTTAAAAATAATTTAATACAAAAAGATTTAAGCTTAAATATTTTTTTCTTCAACAATGATAGTAGAGCTCTATGTTGTATTTTAATATAAAATAGATTTAATATTAAATATAATATAGATAAAACAATATATGCAGTTAAATAAAATCAATCTTACTCCCAAAAAGACTAAATGAGTGGTGATGAAGTATTTCCTATCCCACAAAATAATGGAAATACATAATTTAAGCAAATTAAATAAAAATGATGTTAATTAAATTTTAAAATTTAACTTAAAGCAGGCCTAGAATGTGCAATTCATGAGTATTCATTTAAAAAAATATATATAATAAATTCTACCCTTAAAAAAATAAGCATGCAGTAACATTATGAAATATGAAAGGTTAATTACGTTAAAATTTAAAAACTTGATACTTAATAATGTATTCGATATAACTTTATATTCAAAATATAACAGTTACTTAAATACACATTCAATTAAACTTTATTTTAATTCTATGTAACTAATATTTATACTGATAGTCTATAACCTACATAGGTCCTCCCATTTTGCATTCTTGAGTTGGAAATAAAATACATGATAACAATTCGATAAAAAGTCATTCATATTGTTTCTTTTGGAACAGAGGAATATAAAAACTATTGATTTATAATAATTGATATATGATTTTAAAGCACCGTGTAGATTTTAAAAAATAAAAAAAAAACCGTGTGGACTAGATTTGTTTGAAATATAATAAACTTAAAAAAAAAAAAAGTAGGAAAAGTAATAACAGAACTAATTGAAAAAGAAATATTCTATAATTTTTTATATCCCTTCATTCTTTAGTATCATCTTAGCAAATAAATATAAATACATAAATACATATTGATGGCCTTAGTTAAGAAGATTGTCCTCAAAAGTCATAAAGTGTTTTCAATAAACTAATAATTTTGATAAAGTAGATATTTAACTTTTTTATCTAAATAATTATGTGTTTATGAAAAAATATTCGAATAACAATTTAATTTCTCTAAAATATATTTCAACCCTTAATTTGGCAAGTAAAATATAAGTTATTATGTATTCAAATGTATTCCATTTAGAGTATAAGGCTTAGTTTTAGAAGGAACAGTCATTATGCCAATTATTATTCCTTTGTTTTTTCTGTCTTTTTACATTAGAGAAAAATTGGGAAATCCATTATAGATGATTATTTTTGTTTTTGAATAATCAGTGATTTTATTTTTTATTATGGCTGTTATTTTTGTTTTGTAATATTAGAGGGCTAATAGTTATCTTTGCATTCACGGATATCTAAGATGAAATATTGAACTCACCAAGTCATGGTTATGTATTAGATCGGTCAAAGAGATAATTGACTGCCGAATTATTTTTTATTATAGTTTTTTAATTGAACAAATTGCTCTAAATCTTAAAATTTCAATCTATATTCAGTTCTGAGTCTATCGATTTTTAATCCATCAATCCACTTTATAAGATCACCATCAGAAATTATCATCTTTACCGAATTTCAAAATTTAATTCTCTACATATTTTTTTGGCTTTGTTTATGAATTTCTAATACCCCTAAGTATTATTTAATATTTTAATTGTTCCGTTTTTTTTTTAATTTTTTATTTGTAGGAATATTTCATAATCTATGTGTGTCGTTATTTTTTCAAATTCAATATGAAATTCAATTTCAGCAGGATTACAGAAGTCAGCAAATAATAGTCGGTCACCATGGTTTTTATACATTAAATTAAATTTAACTTTTTCTTTAATGGTTTAAAACGAGATAAACCAATTTTTTTTAGGAGTAAAAACGATTTCTGATAAATTATTGGATGGTGGTCATGATGGTAAAGTCAAAATAGGAAAAAAAATTTAAAATTTCTCAAAATCTTTGCTGACGAACAGAGTTAAACCTTAGAACAGATTTGAGTTTAAGGTAGCGTGCAGTAGTATAACGACGTAACGTTGCTTCCCTGCTTACATCCCATATATTCTTAATTTGAAGTAGTTCTGCGGTTTGCCAGTACAAGATTATTTTGACAAGATAGGCAAAGAGAAAAGTAAAACGATCTCAAAGAAGATGTAAATAAAAATATGAAAGTACTTTGGAGAATAAATAAAAAGATATTGAATGCTCAGCTATTTAAGATGCATTTACCACTGTTAAACAATTATAAACCATTTTAGTTAATAATTTTATTAATTTGTGTCTATAACTTTCTTTTTTTTTTTTTTTTTATTTCAACAATCGATTGTAGGATTTTTTATCACAGAACCGTACAACACAAAAACATCTTATTACTGCTTAGCTGAACCTTTGAAATTTCATAACCAATTATTTCCTTAATTTTTAAATTATATTTTAAATATGAAAACTTTAGCTTATTCTTTATTAGACAAAGAATCAGCAACAATTTTATTTATCTTTTTCTTCTGAAAATTTAGTAAGAAAGATACCTCGCTTTTACCTTAGGAAGGTATTTAAATATATATTTTTAAAGTAAGGCATAAGGATTATGTATATATTGTTACAATAAATACATGCATTATTTGAAACATTAAAGGTTGTTGTTTTATTTTTTGTTTTTATAATCTCACGAATAAGAAAAAGTAATTTAAATTAAATAAAATAAAGCAATTTAAACTTCAATCAAGATGTATTCAGATAAATTCCAGATTACTGCCTAGGGCCTTGACATTATAAATTCAAATTTAACATCTCCAGAAACGAATGGGAGAACGTGGTCTGGCAATGAAATCCGAAATTAATACAGTCCGGAAAGCAAAACAGTTCTATCAGGCCGATCCAGACAGACTATTGATCATTTTAAAAATTAAGATAATGCCTGGTGGAGGAGACTGGAAGCTGATAGCCTGGCCTAGATGCTTTATAACTCTATCCCAAGGCGGCACTCTTCCCCACAGAAGGGTTCGAGTTATGCCCGGCCAGTCGACAACTTTCTTATGGCCTGGAACATACATCAGGCCAACAAGGCTACAGGAATTTCATGTTTATGGCCCGGCCTGGCAGGCTGTCTTTGTAAAACTAAAGGGTCATCTGATCGGATCCTCTTCGGTCTATGGAGCCTCCAGTTGGATCGGTAACGTAACTATTAACAGGTCTTGTAGAGGTGGAAGAAAGAGGTTGAGCAAGAGGCAATTGCCATATATCATAAGAAGTCAACTGACTAAAATCATGTACTAACAATATTAAACTAAATTGCAGGTAGTATTATTAATTAAAATTATTCAATTATTCTGTATTTAATTTTCCCTCCCTTAAGATTGTTATACATACACAATTTACTGCATGTTTCAATTTAATAAGAAAAAATAAATTGAAGAGTCATGGAAATAAAAAAGAGTTTCATAGTTTTTTCATCTTTAAGTCTTTATAAAATAATTTGCTACATACCTAAGCCATTAATCATACGTTATTAACTAGCAACTGTATTTCTGCATTTATTTACATTGTTTTTGATGGATTTTTTAAAAAATTTTGTTTTTGTTTTTTAGAAAAAACTAGATTAGGGTAGAAAAAAAAATTAAATTATGGCTTATAGGAGAACTAAGAAGATATGAATAATTCTTTCCATCTTCTCTTTCATTTAGATTTTTATGGTGGCAAATTAATTTTGGAATACTAAATTACAACAACGGTATACAATTTTTATTTTTTTCTTAAGCCTTAAGTATTCTTACTAGATTAGGACAAGGCAAAATAAATTGCTGAGCTATGAAATGAATTGACTAAGGAGATATAATTATTTTTAATTTCACATTTATTAAGATTGTTTTGATGGCTACTTATTTCCCGAAAAAGAAATTGCTAAGAGGCTACAAGAATTTTTTAATCCGATTCCTATCTCTTAAATATTAAGTTTTAATACAAAAGAATGGAAAAACTAAATAGAACATGTCTAAATCTCATATAGAATCTACTAATGTAGAATCGTAGGCCGCTAGAGATATAAACCCATTTCAAATACTCAAATTCTCTTGAAAAACATTATTTTTATTTTATGAAGCCACACCATCTTAAAACAATTCGTAAGAATAGTACTCAATATCCGTGGCTGTAATTTTTTTTCTATGATTACCAAGTATCATTCCTTATCCCGGTATTATTTCTTCGGATGGTTTGTCGTGTGAGAATTATCTAGTAAATACTGAGAATGTACATATAACATTCAAACTGATGGTCATACGGCATTTAAACGAAATTCGAAACAGTTCAACAAAGTCGCGAAAAACGAAGAATACATCTTCCCATATTGGGCAATCTCCCGAATTAAACGTTCCTTCCCAGTGAATTCCTTGAATGAAGACAAAAGGATTAAGGTAAATACCGTTAAGAGGGGAAGCGTGGCATTTGGCCGTGCCGCCGATGTGGTGGTAGGGGGAGAACTGGAGGGGAAGATGGTGGGGGACAACAAAAGCACGACCGTCCACCACCACCACAACCAATATGGCTGGAGTCGATGTCCTATCGGGAATAAAAACTTAATTAATGGAAACAGGTCCACAACTCAAGAAGCAAAGGGAGGACCTGAGCCTGCTCACTATATCATCATGACTTACTCCACAGCCAATGCAGCTCCTTCTGGGCCTCGCATAAGTCCGGCTTACCTGCAACATAGAAAAAGGACAAAGTCACTTGGAGGATGGATGGTTTTATTAACAGCCTATGTATATAATAATTTATATCTATAGCATGATTTAGCGGCCCATAGGCTCGTCCATAAATAAATAAAATCTTAAAAGTAAATATAAAAGAAAAGAGAGTATATCTAAAATTTATAGGTCCATTCTTTAAAAATTCAAATTTGTTTCGCTTGACATATTCATAATTGTTGAATTGTAACTTCTCAGAATTTCCAACAAGGATAATAAAAGACTAGTTAGTCACTAATCCTCGAATTTAGGAATATATACCGAATTTATTTAGGAGGTGTGCTGACTTAGATAAAAAAACAATCAACATTTATTGACAGCAATAGTTATGAAAAATTAAATACTAATATAAAAATATATCTGAATAAATCATCATGATAAAGAAGGTAGGTTTCAATTCAAATTCGTATTCGGATTTATATTTATTTAATTTTTAATTGTTTTACTAATTGAATATTTATAATATTTCTTTTTTATAATTGTTAATTTTTAGCATTGTTGTTGCTGACTATGAGTCAATTTATATTAATATTACTAATTGTTTATTTTGGACAATTTAGATTTCACCAAGAATAAAAAATGTAATCCTTGCAACTATAATAATATTTAACGTTTGATATGCTTTTTAGATATTTTTAGCGTCACTACAAGCAAATATTGAATATATAAGTATTGTGCTAATGTATTCAGAAAGATTTCAATGTTAGAATAAAGTTCAATTACGAGTGAAAACTGTTAAGACTCAAATATTTTTCCCCGTGTAATTTCAATTTATAAAAAGATACAATACATGATAAAATATTAATATACTTTTTATAAAAAGATATATTTAATATATTTAACAAAAAATATCAATAATAAAACTCAAACTTTTAACATACTTATCGACACGTCAAGTTGATAGCAAAGGTGATGACAAAGTTAATAGTTCATAAGCCACTTTAAACATAGATTTTAGAAACATAATAACTTTAAAAGACTTCATAAAATTTGGAATAAAATTTAAAAAAATTAACTTTTGTTATTTGAATATATTTTTTTTGATTTCCCATTTTATCAAGGATCAGAAAGATGAAAACATTATGGAATTACCTCGCTCTCCACCACATTTTCTAAAAGCAATATTTTTTTTTCTCAATCAAAAAAATTATCACAGCTGTGAATCTAAAAAAGGTTCAAATTAACTTTTATTTGATTGTAGTTTAATAGTTTACCAACGAAGTATAATAAAAAAAAATTGATTTGCTTTGTTTAATCCACTTTAAGTTAAGTTCCCTATTTTACACCGGCTTTTCCTACATAAAACACATATTTGTAAGATTCATGTTGGGTCTACCAAATCTTGTGAGCATATACACCATTTCAAATTAATGCCTTTTATTTAGTTTTGAATGATTTAAATCAGTCACAAATAAAATTGTTTAAACAATTCGAAAGTTGAATACTTAATTGAAAGCGACATATTTTCACAGGTTTTTAAGTTATCTCATTTAATACATAAATATATTTTTTATATAATAGAAGCTCGCTTGCGTGCGTTCCCAATCGTTTTCATGGCAACTCGTGGAATTCATATTCGTAGAACCATGTTCACTATACTAACTTTATTGGGTGAACATTAGAAAACATTTGTTGATGGAAATTAAAAATTTACAACTAATACACCTTGTAATATGGATTATTAAGAAAGAAAAAAGAAGTTAACTTAATTTATTAGATTTTTTGTATTTTAAGTTTAAATACAAAATCTAGATACCTCACTTAAAAAATAAGGATTATCTGTATTATCATGGTGTTTAATTGTGCTTAAACAGCTATTGTTCCCTGCTATTTGTTTATTATATTATTTCCTGAAGTAAATATTAAGTTATAGTGAATACAGAAGAGAAAGATATAAATATCAGGTTTAATAATAGGAAATAAAAAAATTATAAAATACATCCAATTTTCAAATAGAATGCCCCAGGAAGCCCACACAGTGCTAAATCTATACCGATATTGAAAGGACCACAAATCAGCCGCTCTGCATAAAGAGTCAATTCTACAGGCGTTGATTGGGATCATCGGAAAAATCCTGAGCGAGTGGGGAGGGGGGAAGGGGTTAAAATATATGACCAGGGTTAGCATCTCATCAATCCCGGGATGGCCCACGGATTCCGGCCGACAATCCGGCGACTATTATTCCAAATCAGATATCCAGTGCCCCTCCAAATCAGATCGGCTATTGATCCTTTGCCGTTGACCTGCTGCGATTGGTTACGGAAATAGCTGTTCCTTAGCTTTGAGGGTTATGTTATGAAGTTTAACATATAAGTCATATATGCTAAAGTCTAACTACAGTCAATTAGGCATGGTAATTATAAATATGATGCCCTAAAAATGAAACAGACTATAAAAAAAATATATGAGAAACAAACATAGAAAGAAAACGAATACGTGGACGATTGAGGAATAATCGGACCTTGTAGGAAACAGATGACACAGCATTAGCTAAGTCAAGAAGTTGGCTACGGGTAAAGGATGTTTAAGAAAAGAAAACGTCCACCTCGACCCCGTAAGATATAAAATATGGGTTGATTAAAGAAAAAGGAATTTATCAGAGTATAAAGCTAAGATTAAGATCTAGGATCATTATTAGTATGGATTTTATAATAGATACTAATAATTTGGAAACAAAACCCAAAATAGAAAATTAAAGTATTTGGAAATGAGCTTTGAATGTTTAATGCAGTGTTTTTTATATGAAGAGTTGATTTTATGGTTTACTAAGGCACCATAAATGTTTTATTTCATTCAATTTATTACTGTAAATGAGGACTTAGATCGCTTTACTAATCAATTCTTAAAAAGTTATCAAGACGTTTGAATTCCGTGATTTAATACGAGGTAAGGTACTGGATTTATTCAACAATTATTAGAGGGTACTTTAAGAAATTATATGAATCGCGTGATTAATGTCCTAATTTAAAATAATTATTTTTTATGAATGTACTTCATTTACTAGTAAGTCTCAAAGTCGCAACTTTTTTTATTTCCTGAGATATATCAGCAAGGTAGTATTACATTAATCAACAGCACATTCTTTGATTAAATTTCAAGTAATCATCTTAAGTAATAATTATATTGTAGAAATCATTTGATTTTGTAAAATTAATTTAATTGATAGTAGAAATATGTATAAGACAACTTATTTCTTGTGAACTCTTCTTCTTCTATATTTTTTTTAAAATAAAGTTTTAAGTTCATACAAAGAGAATTTATTTATTTTTTTCAATTATAAATGAACAATCTTGTAATTTTAATTAAACTATCACTTAGCATTACTGGGAATGTAAAAAAAAAGTTTAGCCACCCAAAATACGGCAAGTGACGAGTGATGCAAGACTCATAGCAGCTGACGAAAAAAAAAAGAAGCCTTTTGACTTCTTTAAAAAAGAATAATATTTTAAAAACATATAAAATAAATAAAAATAGTTTCTACATTCGTATTATTAATTTTTTACACCATTTTTCTTAATACTTTCTTTAATCCGGACACCCCTCTGCAACAATTATTTCCTACCGATTAAACTGTAGTTAAAATATATGTAATAAGTATCATGTAAAAATTTTATACACTTTGCTCAGATTTTTAAGTAATAAAATACGTCGTGTTGGTCAAGACCTTAAGAATCACGTCGTAAGTGCCTTAAGGTCTTTCCATAGCAAAGTTAGGTGGTATTGGCGCAATTCCATGGGATGTACTCAGAGAGATTCCATGCAGCACGAAAAATACCTTCACATACAACCGGAACTATTAAAAAGACCACGAACAAAACCAAAGAAGTCTTCGAGGATAGCGACACCTGCATCGACCGATAAGGGGCTACAGGATGGCAAACGGTTCGCGAGTTGACGTCCGGAGATCGGATCAGGCCCACAACTTCTTCAGGGTGTAGAGCTGATTAGGACTCTTCTAGTACTCTGGTAGGTACTACAAGATACACGGAAGGTCCTCCCTTGTTCTTCCAGATACAATCGGCGAGTACCATTTGTATCTAGGAGTAAAGGGTTTTATAATTAGTGCTATGTTGATGATTATATCGTCAACAGAGGATTGACTGTGTGCGAAGTAATTGAAATTGATGATGAAATCAAGACGGTTGTAAATATGTGAGGATTCGAAATTTATAATATATGACCGGCAATACAAAATCGAGTTCAAAGCAGCCAGCTTCTGCTATACGATTTAAATTCATAATTATTCATTTCACAAATAACTCCTAATAATTCTTCAAGATGTGTGAATTTACAATTCTACTAACTTTTCATACAAAAAAATTGGAATGAATACATTCTGAGTCATATTTTTCATATTAAATAAACTTTATGTTAACCACGTAATATAGACGAGAATTTTTAAAATTGCAATTATTAAAGCAACCATTTCCAAGATTTATATCACTCAATAGCTCTGCGTGTCTTCCAGCTAGACCAAGAGGTAAAAATATTTTATGTGTTCTACATAATTCTGAGATTTACTCTGAAAAATCACGCAAAGTTGAAAAGTTTTGAAGATTCAATTATGGTTTGGCCCACCCCAGTTAATATTTAATTCATAACGGATGTTACAAATTAAATTGGTCTGATTGTTGTTGTATGCTGGATCTAAAAAAGAAAATTGAATTACAGGTCAAAAAATATAATGTAAGATATTCCGGGTGAATTCATGTTTGTAACCCTAACGAATTCTTGGGTGTAGTAGAGTTTACCTTTTATGGTATGGCATTTGATGTAGTTGATTATTGTATTTTATTCATTAAACTATATTAAATTGTTAGATTAGTAACTATGGAACAGAGCTCAGTATGTTCAGTAAAGTGGTTCTTATTTTGAGGAATTAAGTCTATTTCTGAAGTTCCTCAAGGAGGTAACCTCAGATTATCAAGTTTTATAACTGGCTTGTCGTAGCATGCTCAACACCCGGAGTTTGTTTTATAAGCGGATTATTTTTAAATCATGCAAAATGTCTACTGATTGTTGCATTCTGACTTAAATTCGAATAATAAAATAAACTATTGTTCAGTGTAAATAAATGTTTCATAATATCCTATTCAAGATATAAGGATACTTTAATATTTAATTACTTGCTAGAAGTATAAATATTACATAATAAAATGAAATAAAAGATCTGAAGTATTAAGAGATAAATTTACTTTATATAGTCATATAGAAATGATTTATCTAAGAAGGGCATTGCCATAAACTTCACTCATCCACCTGCTTTGATAATTATTTTTTAACTCGTTTATTGGATCTTAATTTTTAGATTTAATTATCTGTTTATATGAGATATTGTATATTTGTGTTACTACCTTTTATTGAGTATTTTGCCTGTTAAAGAATTGTACTTAAATAAATTAAATTAATTCCTGGCAACGCTAGGCAGATATGATACTTTTAGCATTCTGTTCCTCAACTGCCAAAGTTAATCCTGAGAAACCGTTGTCGGTTACTTTTTAACTAAATCTCTCCAAGTTAACAGTTAGTTAGACCGCTACTTGCTCCGTCCCGAGAGGACCCGAACCAAGTTTAAGTTTAAGAGGATGAGGTCGTGGAGCAGTGGAAGTTGCTGGGAATTAACACCTGAGCTCGGGAGTCTCCTGGGAAGACACGGGTCTCCATCCAGGATAATTAAATTATGCCTCTTCTAAACAGGCATTAGTCCCAGCTGCTGAGTGCTGGCTCAAAAAGTTTGGCTGCGGTCCGGGGTGCCAAGTGATGGATGTGCAGGGGTCCGAGTGGAACCCTCTCGCCAACATGAATTAAAACTACATTTAAAAAAAAAGAAACAGGAAATTCACTTTCAATATTCTATAAACGAAGAAAGCCTGATTACTAGTAGTTGTCCATATTAAATGTATACAGGTCATTCATAAATAATGTCACATATTTTATTGAGTATAAACCTGGATCATTCACATATTTAAAGAAAAAATCAACTTTTTGAATATAATATGGTATAGATTTTTATTATAGAAGTTCAAGATAACAAACATAAGCTACAGTCTAACAAACTAACGATGGACAGTTTAACCCGGTGGTTTCCCAAAGCTGGATCCAGGTCATCCTTGCTTGTTATGTTGAAATCAATATAGCTCTTCTACCAGTAGTTTAAGGTAACTATCAAGAAAGGGCATACAAGTACATCGAATATTCCTTATAAATACTTTGGATAGGCCCTGACCCTTGGAGTTTGTTATAATTAATATATAGTATATCACAAATCAGAATATTAATTTTTTTAACAGGATCTAATAAAATTCAATTCATTCCGGTCATTTTCTGATTTATACTACTTTTACCACTTTAGATATGCAGTTAGTTAGAAATTATTCTCACTTTTATTTATCAATGTTTCTCTACTTCCCTATACCCTGCCGAAAAATGTATGTAAACGACATAGTGTTAAATGATCTATGTTTTAAATCGACATTTCAATGTCATCTATGCAAAAAGGAGTTGAAAGAGACGTAAACAGCAAAAGATGGCTGCACTACAGATCGTGTGACATGCTCCACACAGCATCTGTTATTAGGAGCATGCATATGGATGAGGATGGAGTGATGGGTTCTCCACAGCACCGCCTAGGGAGCGCTAAAGTAGAATTGTCTCTGGCGGAACTGAAGCAATTTTCACGCTTCGGATTTCCTTGTTCGATTTACGATGGCTTCTGGTATTTATCGGTTGTAGTGGAGTATGGATATGGGATTTATGTATCATAAAATTTCACATAGATTTTCCTTACAGACAAGGGTTCGTGAAAAAAGAAGAAACCTTTTAATTAAAACACTGTGCATATAGGGTATTAAAGAAAAGTAGCTTTCAAGTAAAGCTTTTTTTTATTGGGAGTATATTTTCTCCTAAAATGTTAGAATTTGTATTTGTTACCGTACACAGTTTTCGGGTATATATCCCTTCGAGACTTTTGCTTTTGACTGCTTATCGAGGAAGAGTAGGGTAAATTTTATGCCCCGTTGTATAAACTCTAGAACACGATTTTAGAAATATATA
>NW_027108914.1:2132229-2195480 GCF_000696795.3 Halyomorpha halys
CGGCACCAGTTAAGTATCGGCGAAAGTCAAATGTCAAAAGAGAGAAGAAGGAATAAGATGTAACACGTTTGAACTGCTGTAACATACTAACCTTTATTGGGTTCCGCACATCTTTATATATACACATGATCAGCTGATCTACTCAGTCAGCTGACATCGAAGTACCAGCTGACTGTAACTTATATATATATATATATATATATATAATCCTCCTACTACATCTGGGCACTCTTTTAATCTAATAATATGCGTCTCGCTTGATAGGGCTGTTTCATAGGCAAAATAATACCATCAAAGTGGTAATAGGTTTTGTAAAAAAAAATTGTCTTGTCCCCCAATGTTTTGAAGATTTTAAGCCCATTCACAGCTCCTCTAAATTAAACTGAAGGATTGAAAATTAATTAAGTTATAATTATGGGTTTCCAATCGAAATTTGGTTGGAAATACGAACTTAGTGATGGAGTTTTTATTAAAAATGTATATCTTATGTTCACTAAATCCATTAAATATACTACTAATCCAAAATAATCATACGTCCGAAAAATAATGTATAAGCAAGAATGATCAAAAATAAACTCGGACTTGAGACACCCAATGGCAGAGCTGCAACACAGACTGCAACGCCACAGACCCGGTAGGCCTAAGGCAGATTTACTCCCCATCCCTACTTTGAATTGCATGAAATAACTTCTTTTCCTCCCTCGTCCCAGAGAAAAAAAGGGAAAAGCGGAAAAGGGATTTCCATTTATTTAGGTACTTTCGCCAACTCTTTTTTCGTTTTTTTTTTCTTTGTATTTATTCTGAAACGCAAACGACTCTTCCCATTACCATTGGCTCTTTTGGATAAATAATGCGTTAAGTAGTTCTAACCCCCTCGTTTTCTTTTGCATGCCATTCTTTGATACTTTTGTATAAACTGAATATCGGTTATACTACTGCCTTTATGATAGCTGTTGCTTTTGTATTTTCTCACTAGCGAGATTTATTAGTATTTTTTATATTAATTGGACGTCAATTCAGATATCTTATTTGTTTATTACGAAGCCATGATAAACAAATGCATAATAAAAAAAGAAAGTATATTTGTAGAGTTTGGGAATAGTTATCTTAGAATCGGGATGAGACTAAAAAAATGTATCAACTGTATATTCGCTCCAGAACCAATTTATATTGGTAATTATTTACGATATTTCTGTTTGAATATTAAAATTTAGAAAAAAAATTTCTTAAAATGAATGTATTTAGATGATCTCACTAACCGAAACCTTTTACATCACCAATCTACTTAAAAAAAGTCCAGTGATTAGAAGAGCATGAAATTTGTTCTGTTCAATCCAGGAATTAATTTAGAACAATAACTGGAAACAATAGATATATATTTTTTTCCAATGATTAAGAACCACTTATGTGGAGGACTTCCTTATTTTGATTTATATCTTCTCAAACTTTCAACGTAGTTCAAAGAAAAGGATAAGCAAAACGTTATGTATCTTTCTAATTTCCGAAATGTTTTTACATATTTCATACATTGATTAAATTGGAAAGAAGATAAATCACTATTTTTTTTTTTTTTAATATAGTAAATTATTGTTAACTTAGGTCTCTCCACTGGTTATGTTACAAACCAACAACAATAGTAATAATATTTTCCATTGCATTTTTCACAGATCTAACAAGCTTCAAGAGATGCGTGGAATTCCTTCGAACCATCTAAATTGATAAAGAATTAATCATAAAAATCTAAATGAATTGCAATCACAATATTACTTACACCAGTAATAATTTCACCCTCAGTGAACTACAAAAAGAAATCACTTAATACTGAATATCGTTTATTGCATTCTAAGGGCAGTGAACAGTATAAATCCACGAAGGGAAAATAATTGTTTAACTCAATGAATACATCAACGACTGAATCACCAAATCAACCCAAAACGCACACCCAATCTTTTAAGTTGCTAACGGCGTTTGAGAAACTACCTCATAAAGTTACGAATAAACGGCCTCGTTCAATCAGCAAAAGTAGAGAGAGAACCGATACAGTAAATTTGATTGTTGGGGGTATAGAAAAAAAAAGGGGGGAGAAATAAATAAAACTATCGATCTGCATAGGGCCAACACCGGATGCAAATCCCAGGAACCCTTTGCACAATTAGCTAATCCAGGGAAACGGAGGAGGGAGGAAACGCCAATTTCCAATAGTGCATTTTCGTAAAGGCGTTTCGGTTTAGCATAAGGCAGTTGCTCAACGTCAATGCTAACGACGTCTGATGCAAAAGCGATAACTGCATTTCCATCCACATCTGCCGCCGTAGTTGAGCCGACATTTCCTCGGTTAGTTATAGGGAAGAATATGATTTGATCCCTAGCTAACAGGCAATCATGGGGAGCGTTCCAACCGGAATATATCAAATAGTGGTTTTATAGTGTTAAATAATATTATTTTAAAAAATGTAATTTTGCTACATTTCATTATTAACAGTCTTGAAAATTTGACCTTTCACAAGAAAAATACAGTCATGAATATTAAGCTATTTTACAATAACTGTTACTTGTGTGTAAGATACAGGCAAAGAAAGAGGACATTTATTCAAAATGTATTTCTTACTTATAGGAAAAGTATACAGAGGAATTTGGCTAAAGACGATTTTCTGCAAAGATTTACTTTACTTTAGAATTAAAGGAACCATCTTACAATTAGTAACTTTTGGAGATGCTGGATGTTGAGAGGAACCAAATTCAGAGCATGGCGGAAACCATTAGTCTTGACTGACTGGGAATCCTACACCGTCATTTGTATTATACCTTGCCTAAGTATTGTCAACTCTAATAACTGAATCGAAAAGGGGAAAAAAAAATTGGAGAAGATGGTGGGGGGGGGGATTGTGCGGTCAGCAAATAAACAACATAAATAAACAAAAAATTATTTATTCATATAATTATATTAAATTATCCCACGTTTCCAACTGAAACTCGAGTTTTCCTCAGGGCTATAAAACAAAAAATTATACAAAATATTATATTGAATAGTACAAAATGGTTGATTGATAACCATGGAATTAGACAGTCGCAGATTGATAACAGTGAAAGATGAAATATAATATTATATAAGAAAGAAGATATGTATAAGATAGGATATATAAGTAGAGTCAAAACAACTGAAAAAACAATTTGAATAAACATATTGAACAATGTGAAAGAAAATTAAATATATGATACAATGGGAAAGTGACTTATATATGAATAACAGTATGTATGATACGATGAGCAAGAAAGTTATAAAGATGAGTAAAATTAAAAAACTTTTTTGTTATATTTCATTATGTATGTAATAACAATATTTTAAAAAGTACCAAGGGAGAAGAAAAAATATGGAGAATGTGAAATGAAGAAATACGAAATACGAAGAAGAAACTTGGGGTCATTGCTAAAACGGATTGATTTGTAGGAACTGACAAGTTATCGCTAGAGTGGGCGATTGAAATATAAACGGTAGACAGGAAACGTAAGACTGTCGATACGAAATAGCTGATATGGAATTGAAAGTATAAAATAAAAGTAAAGGTAAGGAGTTAAATAACATAAAAAGTATGAAATGTAAAGAGTGTGAAACTCAAAGCTAGGAAAATTGAAATAAGAAGAAAAACTCTTTTTATAACTCATTTATACTTTAGGAGCAAAATACATTTGTGTTCTAGCTAATGTAGTTATTCAAAAAATGCTTCATAAGCCAAGAAGAAAATGATTTTGAAAAAAAAAGATGTTAACGTTAAATGAATCGTTAAAGTCGTAAAGTCGTTAAAGTCGTTCAAAATGAAGCAAACCTGAAAAAGACTGTCAATCACGTAAATTTGTAGGCAAAAGAAAAGTATACCAAAATAGGAAACAGGACTTACTACGAGATTAACAGTGGTAAAAAAATAATACTTAAGAGTGTAACTCTTGATAATGATAATCATGCGAATATTTAAATTTCATTGTTTGATTAAATTGGAATTGATTATTTTAGCTGAAAAAAAATTAAACAAATAATTCTTTAAATCTCAGTAATTAGGAAACATTTAAGTTTATATCCTTTACATTTCAATTTTGTGAAAGAGATTCACAAAGCAGTACACCGTTTTCCATTTCCAACTACAACGAATCCCTTGCTGAAATATGGATCCCCAAAGAACAATATTTTTATTATTTATTAAATTGATGAAAACAGGATAACACAATATGGCAGGGGCAGCAGCTGATATTGTACAAGCAGGATCAAAACCGAAAGGGGTGAGATTAAAATTGTAACACAGGCATCGAATTTATGGCTGGCTTTGTTGAAAAAAAACATCCCCGTGTTAGAACCGTCATATATGGGGTGGCGATTTTTCTGGTCCTCTCGTGAAACAAGTGTTCGCCCTGTTTTTTTTTTTTTGTTTTCAATGGGTTTGAATTTTATATTGAAACATTGAAAAAAATAAAAGAAAAATGAATTTTTTAGATTTATTTAATAATGTAGAATAAATTTTTCGGCTAACATGACTGCAAATAATGCAAGTATTGCAACTGAATAAATAAGATGGAACAATTAGGAAGAGGAATAATAATGGTAATGGACTGATAAGAATGGAATAAATTGTTTCTGGGAATATCTTCCACAATGATACTGCAATCAACAGGAATAAGTCAGCTCTCAAATGCGCTAATGCACTGGCCTGCAAAGTGTAGGTGGATACCGAAAGAGGTATCATAAATTTCGACTGAACGTGTCAAAGAGGAATACATATACAAATATATAATGAAAAAATAGCAATACACATGTATATCATTGTTTAAATAAAAAATATATTTCAGACATATTTTATTCATATATAACTAAATTATTTTTTTTATTTTCATAGTGGTGGTAACATATAAATTTTAATAATTAAGTCTTAAGTAATAATTTACGTTATAGAACTGTTTGAACCGAACTCTACCTTCACAGCATACTAGTGCAAGAGCCCGGTGGAAAAAAGTCTCTTATTTGTATGCAAATTTCCTATTCACTTACAAATATCAAATGAGAGACAACAAAAACACAAACTCAACAAAAACCATGCAAATAAATTCCCTAACCATTGATATTTCAGGTTATATATATTACATATATATCCTTATTATTTTTATTTTATTTTATTCATTTATTATTATTTTGTTTTTTTATGAAGAAGAACTATTCTTCACTGGTTCATTTTTTTTTAACTTTTTGAGTTCGATTTCATTTTATACAACCATCTTCTTCATATTTTATAAACATATTTAATTTTATTTGATTATTAAATTTTAGTGTCTGTGATTTGGCAAATTTATTTCACTTCAATACTTTTCCTTAAACGTACTTTTAAAATTTTTTTCTGATCTTGCTATATCTCTCATTTCTGTTGTAGTATGATGTGAACTGACACTTAGCTCGGAAGGGAAAAATAATGTGTTAAGAAGATGTATTAATGATTTTGACGTTCCCTTGAAATTATGTACTATATAAAATTATTTACTACCCTCAGGCCCAGTATTTTATAAAAAATAATATTTAAAAGAAATACTTGTTTATTTAAAGAATACATATAATTGGGTATAGAATATTCAAAAGTGGCTCTGAATTTATATGAATAAAACCAATTGCCTCTATCAATAAGGATTTATTCATTTCTCTCAAAGCAAAAAATTGCTATCTTGAACCATTGGCTCATATTTTATTATTAATCACAACAGGAGGGTAAGGCAAACAAGATTTCCCCTAATCATAAAATATTCTCTCATAAATCCGACCCTTCAATAATCCAGATACAGTGTAATTGCACTCAAAGATGAGAATATATTGTGCCTCTATCCAATTGCTTTATCCATATTGTTTTATAGGGGTAATGCCTGCAGGTTCCTCACAGCTTAGCGGCAGCGATATCAAACATTGCCAAGAGCAAACCCACAAAACACCCATAGTACGGTATCGATAATTACACAAGCGTACACAAATGTGTGTACATAGGGCTTTGAGTACGGTCCAAGCCCCCTGTTTACTGTCTGCAAACAGCCGTATCGCAGGCCGGCGGGCGGGCTCGGTATCACGCCCCGCAAATGGGGAGGGTTGTGTCTTGGTGAGAAAGAAGCGAGAAATATATTATTACTCGATAATACCTTGCTCTGATCGAATTTATTCAATGTTTTAATTATAATATTAAATGAATGTACAATATTAGTCTGAAAAATAAAATGTTACTTCAAACCTAAAAGAGTATAAAAAAAAAATTGTGTTTTAAAGAAATATTGAACAAAAAAGAAAGAAAATTTAATTTAGTTGACACTCTTTTCAACTTTTTAATTATTATTTTCGTGATAGTAAGCACATATTTATGTTATGTTATTAGGTCTTAAGAAAATATATCTTGAATGATACAATTTATATTAGCAATATCTTGGGCTCGTTGTAAATTAAATTAATCATAAAATTAAAGAAATTTCTTATGTCATTGATGTTTTTATTTATTATTTCAATTTATCTGATTTTTTTTTCCTAAAAACAATAAACTGAGAAGAAGACTATATAAGAGCTTAATGTTGCTAATAATATTATAATAACCGTTAATAATTTGTTAACGTAAATAATCAAAATAAGTAAACAAATATCGATGGTTTAAAAAAAAAAAAAAGTCTATTTCTTATTAATTAAGCATAGCAAGAATCTTTAGAAAAGCAGTATATACGTATATGGAAAATATTACATATTTATTTCATCACGACCATTTACTTCTAGATATAATTTCATAAGAGCTAAAAGCAGACATCTGCATTCTTGAAATAGATAGAATCTAAAAACATTTAATCGAATTAATATTCAATAAAAAAAAAAAATTATTTTTATATATGAGATCTAAAGAGCCATTATAAAGTATAGAATCACAATAAAAGGAACAACATTTAAGAATAAATTTATCAAACTTAAATTATTTTTATTTATTTATGTTAATGAAGTCAGCAATAAAAACAATTCATATCTTCACTTTCTTCTTCTCGTTTATGTTCATTAAGGTTTCCTTCCTGTGTTTCAGTTTTTTTTTCTTTTGGCTCTAATCTCATCACCTATGATCCATTATCATTAATTAATAACATAGGTGTTCGGTATCCTCTTATGAAATGAGATACTAGTTTGAATCTCAAGTTCCTCTTGGTGGAGTACGTACAAATTGCCAGTATTCTAAACTAATATTTTAGGTTATACATACATTTGAAGTAACTGTACATAAACATTCCATTAACAACGTTTCTTTTTTTCAGCGATCTTCTTCAATTCCTTTCTTCTCCCTCGATATAACAGTACCTGACTTCCCTGACCCAATTCCTCTCTTTTTTAATTTGTAGAAAGCGTAGCGGAGTTTGTTTTTTTACCGAGCCCTAACATCCCTTATATTGAAAAGAGTTCCCGAACAGGGCCACTTTGTTTGTCCCCCGCCTCCTATATCAGAGAGGGCACGCAGAAATTAGAAAGTGGTACTTTTTTGGAAGGCCCCGGAATTGGAAAGTTAGCCGGGCTGCCCTTTCATTCCGTTCTTTATTCTTTTTACCGGAGACGAGGGTTGTCCCGTTACGGGGATGCCGGAGGTAAAAAACTCATCCCCCGCTGGGTGAAAGTTCGGGCACACCTAGGGGTGACTCCGGACCGTTATGTGGGAGTACCGTACCCCGACGACTCATTGTTCCTGCGTAATGCATCGGTACAGTATTGTGACATGAGGTGAGTACTATTTTACCTTCCTTAAGTGATTGACATAAACTGAAACCGGAAACATTACTGATTTTCAAAGCATTACTATGACTTTGCAAATAGATTTCTTATTTGTAAACAGTATTTTGCTAAATGGGTCATTTTACAATCATGTTATCCACATGAAGCACTTAAACGTAACAGTAAGGAAATAATTTAATAGGTAAAGATGGTAATAATGAATATAAAATTTACATGTGAACAAAAACTGAATTTATAACAACCATTATGTGGTAAAGTCGAACCATGGTATTCTACGATTTCTAGGTCTATGTATTGTTACTTTTCAGTTCCTGAGGTCGTACGGATCGTTGATTGAATCCTACAAGATGTTAGTTTTGAAATTCATTCTTGAGATATGAAACGGATGTTTTTATTTTCGCTAGGTAACTTAACCACGGGGTTCGAATCCGGGTGGGCAGAAAATTGTAGCCATGAGTCAAACCTGTGGGTTCCGGAGCCCTTCTGGGGTCAACCCAGCCTTATAAATTCGGTAAAAATCTGGCGGTCGAGCGAGATTCTGACCAAATCACCTCCTTGCACAACCGTTAGTCTAGTAACAGAACTTCCTTACAAAGTATTGAACCCTGACCCTTTATGAATTGTAGCACTACAGATTTTAATTTTTTTTTTTTAAACTTGACCACAAACGCAACAAGAAGAAACACTAATAATACCTTTAATTTTATTTTTATTTTAATTTATTTAAAATAATATGATCCACCAAATTAATTTTTTTATTTAAGGAGGAATTCTGAGCTAGCCTTGATGCATTTATAACAAGCCAATTAAGGTCTTAAAATTTGCAGTTTTTGGAATATATAACCTTAAAAAATGAAGGGACTATCGACATAATACTATAAGGTAACCATGGAGGTCATATACATAATTATATAATTGAACATCAAATATTTTATTTTATTTTTGTTTAGTGATAAAATCATTTTATTTTGAACTATTTGTCCACAAATAAATATTGTACTATAACTTCGAATATTCCTGCATAATGGTTGATTTTTTTAAAAACTAAATTCTAATTATTTCTACCTCCTTTTTTATGAAATTGTATTCGTCGAATTGGTAAAATAACAACATTTTTTAATTACTTAGTTTAAAAGGAGTGTACTTTTTTATCTTCTAGGAATTACTTTATTTTTAAAATATTATAATTTATGAAAACTATTATAATTAATATATAATAACTTATAGTACTATAATTACCTTTGAATATTTTTACTAGGACTATCGTATATTAATTGTACAGCTTTGGACTGTTACTGTAGAACTGTACCAAAAGTTCGAAACCAACTATTCGATCGAACACAACACTGAAAATACAACTCCCAAGACAGATAAGCGGGTGGAGTTGTACCAATACAAGGCCCTATACAACACGGAGATACCCTTCCATAAAGGCAGCAATAGAGTTAATTAGGCTCCGTGCTCCTTTATGACAAGTGGGAGCCACCAACTTCCCTGAACCCAATTTACTGGAGCGACCAAGTTTCCAGGTCCTAGCCCCACGGTAATTGTTGCCTGCTAATTTACCGTCCTGGGAGGGTGGGAGATGGAATTGGTGTTTGTTTTTGGTTAGGGCAGTACAGCATCTGTCAGTCATACTTTGATATGGTGATGTACTTCAACAAGTATATCTTTTGTTCCAGTTTTATCAACTTTACACTTTTTATTCGTAATTGTAATTGTTTACAATGTATTAATAAAACATTACTAACTAGAATTAAAAAAATAAAATGTACATGATTATCATAGTTAATGTATTGAAATGTGATGTTTTGTATTTTTGTATTTGCATTTACGGATCGTTTGTATTAAATTGTTGCATTGAATTCTTACAACGATATTACAGCTCGAGACCATCAGCGGGAAATGGCAACTGTTAAATTTAAAGGAATTATTTTTAGATTCTACCCTCCACAATTTAAAAAATAATATTAAATCGAAATCTATAATATTTTTGCAATATGGAAAAAAAAAAAAACAGAGATATATACATATTTTAAAACATTTTTAAACTACATATCTTTTAATTGAGGTATTGCAATATATTTTTTTAATTAATCTCACAAAACGTTTGGTTCTTAGATAAATTAAACATTATTTATTGGTGACAATTTTCTTAACTTTATTTATTCTCAGGTCACTATCCTCCTTCCACTAATTTGAAAATCCAATAATTTGGGAAAGATGAGTTTAGAGAACCTAGTTTAAACTAGGAAAACGGGATTAAAATCTCTAAAGTTAAGAAACTTGGAGTTTCAGACACAATATTTTGTTTGATTAAAAATGTAAATAATTGTAATGTGTTTATTGTGTAGGTTTGTAATGTGTTTAATGTGTGTAGTTGTGAGGTGGCTCCGCAACAATTATCTAAGCGAAAATAAAAAAAATCTTTAAGAGATGAGTAAATTGAAATATTTGATCATACAAAGCTGGATATTCCGATCAAAATTGTTGGGATATTAAATATTTGAGGAAGGGAGAATATTATTCAGAGGTATTCGTTCGATTGGCTTTATGATAAAATAAAACGTTTTGAAAAGAAAAGATATTCGTTTATATTTCTATATCCGTTAATATTAACTTTTAACTTGAAATAGCTTTGAAATTATGAAGAAGATAGTTAGGGTTGCGGTCAAAAGAGAAGCAAAAGTAGTTAACAACTATTTTTTTCCCGACGTTTCGTCCCACTTTGTAGAGCTTCATCAGGGCTAAAAGGATACAGAGACAACTAAGAACATTTTGACAATGTACGATAATAAGATATAAAAAGGTAAATTAAGGTAGGATTAAAATTGTGTAAAAATAAGCGAAAAGAAAATTGTATACAAATAAAAAAGAAGAAGAAATAAAATAGTATTAATATAAAAAAAAAAATGATAATAATAAATAATGAAAACAATTATAAAGTTAAAAATGTACAAGAGACGCTAAAATAGAAAGGTAGATATGAGAAAACAAAAATTTAACACACTAAAAGACAGAAAATAAAGAAGTAAGTTGAGGTGAAATAAAGGTCGTGAAAGGATAAATAAAATTAATAATAATAAATTAGTAAAGAACAAATCTATGTACAATATGTTTATATTTAGTGTCACTTTATCTACTCAATCATTAATTATGCAATAAGTCTAAAATTTTTGTAGTAAACATGAAGACTGACATTTCCAACAATTGACCCTAAAATGTATTATAAAAAAGTTAGAAAAAAAAATTTAATGCAAGTGATACATCACTCATAAGCATGCCTAGATGAAAGTAGCGAGATACCCTTAATTAAACGAACATGTTTTTAAAAGTAAAAAATGAGTGTTCACCGCTGTACAGGGAGAGTTCCCCAAGGGCCTCGCATCACCTGTTTTTTCCTCCATGTTAATAACCACCCCTGCAGAGGGCGCTAGGTGTGCCGTGTTTTTGCACTCGTTTTAATAAAAAGCCCTTTGTATTCCCGACCTCCTCTCTAAATGGCACTAGTACACAGTTCCCTGTTCGCGAGGGGGTTTTGTGTTTATCGGGGTTGGTTTACTCAATGTTGGCAACACTACCTGTCTTGTTTCTCTTGTTGTTTTCTTCTTTTTACACGCAACCATGCATCTATAAACACCTTCAAAAAAGAAAATATAACAAAATTATTTGAATATTGTATTAACCATTTTATTTATTGATAATCAATAGGCATTTAGAACAAATGCAAGAAATACCTCAAATCGATTTTAATTTAATATATAAAATATTTTAAAATTTGTTTAAACCTGTAACTGAATTATTCATTTGACGGTGTATTAATCTTAACGTATCCCCCCATTTTTTGTTTTGTTATAATCTAATTTATAACTCTGTAAAATTCGCTATTTGATTCCTACCACCATTGTCAGTAAATATTAGACAGAATGTAATATTACACAATAAAATAGTGATAAATAATATTCTATTAAAACATTAAAGAAAAAACTAGAACCCATTTGTTATACCATTCGGTATACCCAGATTCGATGACTGTGGAACCACTGATATGTTGTTTATTTTAATTTCATCACATTTAAATTGTTTGTGTTCAATAGACCATCATATTGTTATTTTTCGGATTAATCCACCGTTCTTATTGGCTGCTTTCCTTGATTGAATACAGCCATATCTCACAAAAAAAAAAAAAACGAATTATGCTTATTTCAGAGAGAGTACAGTAATTACGATCACTATCTTTACTGAGGTCTTCCTACATATTTTCCTAAGCTACTAAAATTAACTGCAGGATACGGTACAATCTATGGGACATTTCAAACTCAAAATAAAAAAATATATTTATTGTCACATGAGACACTGCTATGTATATATTTAAGAATGTTTAAACCAGTAAAAAAAAAAAACGTTGTTTTTTACAGTTGGATACAACTATTTTTAATAACCACCAAAAATTATTAGATTAACTTAATGTACCTAGAATGATCATTTGAAATGTATAGGTTAAGGGTGAATATAATTTAATAACAATTACTCTGTCTGTGTATAATAAACAATAAAGTTGTGTGCTTATTCGATACTTTATACTTTATCACAACAATATAAAATATACTAGTGTGAAAAGTTTTAATGTTAATATGAAGAATTGACAAGATAGGGTTTTAACTGAAATTATTGACCTAAGCATAATAGCCTGCATAAAGTTTTTTTAAAATTGGTGTGGTTCTAAATTTGTAATTAAAATTGTTCTTGAGGATGGCCGAATTGGCCGAAACGTTGGACTTATAAAGAAATATAGATTGTATATTATTATTTAAAAAAATAATAACTAGTCTCGAGAAAGTGAAAAGATTATATATTTAAAGTAAGATAAACAATTATATTATTTGGTCTTTGGATTAATACATTTTAACCTGTTGTTAATTTAAACCGTTGTTTTGCTGTAGAACATCTTAATGTACCAGGGCTTAGTATTGTGTCTTAGGGAAGCAGAAATGCATGATGGGTCATTTAAATTTAAAAAAATATACATATATATATTCTTATATCATATATTAAAAGTTTATATATGCATATATTTTTTATTTTAATAATATATTTTTTGTTAGAATGATAGATAGAAGTGTGTAGAGAACGATTGATAAGTATTGCCATCGAACCTTTGAGTTCTCTAAGCCTTTATTGTATTTATTAAATGAATCAACAGGTGAAATAAATTAAAACTAAATTAGTTACGAAACAACTACTTCAATCAAAATGCGCATCGGGAGGTACAGCTAGTTTGTAATTCCACGGTCTTAGTAGCAACGCAACACAGTTTTCTTTATATTTTAATTCCTGAGATGTCCGGAATTTCAGCAAATTTAAAAAGTTTTGGACGATTTTAAATAAATAATAATGTAAAAGCTTAACTTGAAATACGAGAGAATTGTCATCACTAAATAATTTTGGGTAGAAGAAGTGTTTTGTAATAATATTTTATTAAATATTTCAATAGCAACAGTAAAGAAAATATTAATGTTATTAAAATTTATTCCATGCAAATTGTAAGTCCAGACAAGTCCGGGGAACGAAGGGAAATGATCGTATTACATCAAGTTTTTTTTTTCTATCGGAGACTACTATATCCAGTATTACCATTAGTGTATTTATTGCTTTAATAATTGACTGTTATTATCTTAGACAACACGTATTGTAAATATACTTCGATCACAATGCATTATGAAAGGATAATTTAACTGTTGGCAGTTAGGGAAATGATAAATTGGACAAAGCACTGGTGCATGGATAGAAAACAAGAGATTAGAACAGAATATTTGAAGTAATTGTCATGTTCTGATTTACAGTTCTTTTGAACTCATTCATGCCAGGATTTCCTTGTTTGCTTTTCAAATTCTGGATGTTTTTTTATTGTACTTCTTGTATTGGTAAAATTAATTGTCGCATCCATTCATATTTTTTTCTTAAGACTCCCGATTCTTATTATATAAATTAGATAGTTTGAAGCTTTTGGGATTTTTTTTCGTATCCTTCATTAAAATAAAATGAGTACATCATACATATATAATACATGAAATGAATTTAACTAGATTAAACTTTCCTTTTCCCGTTTTAAGAAAATATTTTAATAGTGATATAAGACCGTCGCTCACTGAGGGTCTTAGTGGGGCGGGTCAGTTCGGGAGGATTGCCTCTTTTGTGTTATGATCTCACCTGTCGAACCATATGTTGTATGACCAACCTACTCGCTATAATTGTCTGTTTCAAAAATCGGATAAGTAAGGTTACCACAGAGGGAGGAGACTACCACAGTTCACGCCGTTTTCAAGTTTCAAATATTGCTTTTTATATCTTAAACTTTCCTCTTCTCGTTTTAAGCAAATATTTCAAAAGTGATATAGGACCAAAAAAAAATTTTTCTTCTAAAAAATTTCCTCTATTCACTGAATTTAACTTCATATTAATACACTGTTATATGAGCTGATTTTATATTTATAATTTTATTTTATGTAATTCAAAACAATTTTTTATTTTTCTTCTTTATTCCGAAAACGAATGAATGTTTAAAAAATGGTCCCATAAAATCATGTTGCATACAATTATTTAAAGTATGACTTTGAACATGTTAAGATGATATTTTAATAATAATGGTATAAAATAAAAATTATAACATTGAAAAAATATATATTTAGAAACTAACTTTAGTTTAAATATCTCTGTTCTGTTTGAACTATGGCACATTTGACAAAAAACGTTTCGGTTTTATTTTGAAATGGACGTGTTCCAAAGATATTGCCATAGGCAGAGATTTTCCCCTCTACGCACTGGCTCAAAGTTAGTAAAATTGTTAAGAAGTAACTATTATCTACGCTATAATCTATAAAATACGTCAAATACAAGTGAAAATATTTTTATTTTTTTTTTTATTTTAGATGTGCCACTATTCAGGCTAAGCAACGATGTTATTGTATAACATCATATTTTGTCGAGGCAGTAGTGTCGAAATAAACATATTTTCTTATACGATGAATATGAACTTTATACATTTTGAGTCAAAGTTATCGTAATATTATCCAATAATATAGCTGCGATGTATTAGAAGGTTGAGAAATGCTCGGAAGCTCTTTAGGAAATTCATACAACACTCCCGACGTTTGACTAGGTTAGATATGCAAAACAAGTGATTAAAGATAGTACGTATCGCCGAAGACAAGAGATACACAAAGGATCTTGAGGAAGTCTTGATGAACCAGGAGCTATTGTCTTAGACAAAGACCTTGGACGGAGAGGCGAGCTTTAATAAACCAAGTCTGCCAAGGGGGGAGGCGCAGCTGCTGCGCCCTGCCGAGGAAATTTGTTATCAAGTTTTAATTATATAATTCCCCCACGACCTCCTAGATTTACCGAGGGGCTCTTCCGGCGGAAGTAATGGGTGCCCTCCTGTCTTACCGCACCTCTTCTCCCGCCCCCGCCTGAAATATGTTCCCGCCTTCCAACTCCCGCCGAGTATTAGTTCTAATTGGACAAATAAGTGATATATAATTTAGTTACTGTTCCTGGATGCTGTGAATGAAAACATAGCGACCGGTCCTGAGCTTAATGTACCCGCAATTTTTGGGATGCTGCACTATTTATAGTTAATGGTTAAAAAAATAAAAAATAAAATATAATGAAATTCATTGTATCATCTATGGAGGATAATAAAGGACATGAAATGGCTGATATTGGTTATTTGTTTTATGCTCCATAGAAAACTTTAAAATTATGGTTTATAGTATTTCTTCCGTCCTCTCTAAATAGTTCCTGAAAAAACAAATTTGGTCCAAGATTCGTATTGATTCCTAAGATTCTGAAAAATAAAATCTGGCGAAAAAATTGGGATATGTTACTTTATCCGATCTTAGGACTGCTGCCAATGATTGGCATATAAATCTCGAAAATAAATCTACATTAACGGTGTATTGTAATTAATTACAAATTAATGGATCAGATCTGGGATGTTTAAAAAAATACTTTATTTTCAAAAAATCTTAAGTGCTGTTCTTTCCTTAGTGTAAGAGGCCACGTTTTGCATCCATAAAAAATACTAAAAAGGATAATAGTTTTGTAAATTCTAACTTTTTATACAGAAGGAGAGACCTAAGCCATAGAAAATTAAAAATAACAATTTTAATGGCCAATGGTCACACGAGGTTGACCACCTTTCTTGTCCGATTCATTCAATGTTCTTAATATTAATTAATTTTTCTCATTATTTGAAATTTTAAGAGGAGTCATTTTTTCCAGTTAAATATTGAACCAAGTCTGTATACAAAACTGATGCAAACTGAAATTCATAAACGATGTCCCACAATTACATACCATTCCTTCGAATTTTGTAAATTTGTGTTAATAACAATTTTTTCTGTCTTTTTTTAATTATTCAGGTTTAGGATAAACAACAAGAGTCAAAAAGGTGGTCTCAGCACCTAATAATGAAAATAAATTTTATTACAAGAAATTTTAATATAAAATAATTTCTGTGAATTAGAAAATAATACAATTTTATAGGAACGTAGTTAAATTTATTTAACCTATAAATGGTGAGGAGGAAGGAGAGAGGAGTGTTCTGATAGTGTGATGGAGGCTCAATTTTAATTTATTTATTCGATTAAAAATTAACTAGCCTTTAATCATATAGTATGGACATATTTAAACTCACTTTAAATTGTTTTAACACATATTTCATTTTTTGTAAAATAATGATAATTAGTAAAATATAGGAGAAAATAATGTAATCACATTTTTTAAAACAGATCCAGGATATGGCGTAAATAATTGACAATGATAAAAATAATGCAGAAAAAACTTATGGAACAATTTTTGCATTATTTGGCTCATTTCCATTCCATATCTACATAATAAATCAATTGACGTAACAAGTAGTTCGAAGTGACAAGTGATTTGATAGTTATCACACGATAAATGTTGACAGCTGAATAGAACAGATATCCATTATTTACCAAATGATGATTAGTGGAGTATGCTCAGATAATACCCTAGGTACAAATACTACAACTAGATTATGCCTCACTTCAGCATTTTGCCAAACTCAATCATAAATAATTTCAAAGACCGTTTTGTAAAGATTAAAATTAACATTTACTTCAAAATGTTCCAAGTTTCTCTGAAAATTTAGCAGAGATGCTAGAGAAAGTTTTCCCAGCGGAGGCATTATCTAATAACGGCCGAACATAAATCTCTCAAAGTCAATATGGCGCTTGAAATAGCCAAGTTGGACCACCCCGAAAACACCCCTCTAAAAACCACCCCTTCGCCACGACGAGGTACAACGATCCATAAAAAACCTCCAAACCACTTTATATTCCTATTTTCCTACTTTGTTTCACTCAACTTCGTACTCGAACGCCTGTTCAAAATTCTTTACACCAAGTTTATACTTCCTCAGGAAATCTTATAACAAACTCATCGACCGCTGGAGGAAGCGAGCAGCACATGGCCTCCAGTTGTTCAAGGAGTTATGGCTAGGCCGGTTCGTAACTCCCTCTTCTTGAAGGGAGTTATTGGGGCAAAGTTTAAATTTATAAACGGAATAAAAATATCAGTAAAAAAATTAAACTCTCACATAGGGTAACTGGTTCTATTCCTGTATTCTATTTTTTTTTCGGAAGGAATTAGGCGGTCGGTTCATCTTCTAACTAATAAATAAGCTTATTGAATGATGAAATACTGATCCA
This sequence comes from Halyomorpha halys, assembly GCF_000696795.3. NCBI lineage: Eukaryota > Metazoa > Arthropoda > Insecta > Hemiptera > Pentatomidae > Halyomorpha > Halyomorpha halys. The sequence goes on from NW_027108914.1 coordinate 2,149,729, forward strand.
ATTTCGGAAGTTGACTAAAAAAACTTCCTTGAATATTTTAGAGATCGATTATAGTAATATAATGATTATAAGCCAATTATTTAGTAAATCCATAATTACAAGTAATAAACACAAAGTTATTATCGTTTCAGATTTCTTGAAAAATAATTCAATTATAGAATCTAATATATAACATAAAAAATCTACGCACCAGGATAAAACACACGGGATTCGTCCTTGTGGATTCCATTTTTGAGAATTTCCCAATCCGAACGCTTCATTTATTAAGTATATTCAGATAAGTTTAATTTTAAAATAATGTCATGTTTTTTTTATCTTGAACTCATAATTCACACAACTCAAAGAATAATAATGAAAATCAATACATTAGATGATACGATAGATTGTTATGTCAAATAGATGTATCAAATGCCATAGTATCATCATCATACATGTGAAGGTATCATTACGGAAATCAGTTGGCGTATTTAATTGAAAAATATTGGTACTGGTAAAGAAGTACCAAAGAATACCAAAAACAGTTATACACAAAATAACTCTTTTCCTATTTACATAATCAGTGCACTATCGAAGCTTCATTGAATTAGTATTGTCATCCTCTCATTCGGTGATCCCGGTTTCCAGAGGACACTGGATCCGGTTATGAGAACAAAAGGGGATCCAGTAAGTCATAAAGCGGACTAATAGACAGGGCAGAAGCGATTGCTTTACGACCGCCCATTGGCTGGATGAAGATGGACGTGGAGTCCAATCCTGGTGTTTTATTGTCCAGCTGCTAAATCCCAGCCAATGAGAACGGATCTCCTCGCCACAATATCCGAGGCGATTACTCTTCGGGGTCGCTCACGGGCCAATCCGCTCCTCTCCTGTGTTCCGATACTTCACCAGGGAACATTATTCGACGGGGTAGGTGTCTTGTTTTGTCCATTAAAAAAAAAAAGAAAAAAAAAAGTGTGTTTAAAAAAGTAACCATTTAAAATTGTATTAAGTGTTAACAGAAAAAAATCGATAAAACTATAACCCATAGATAGTTATGTGTTCAGTAATTTGTAAGGAAGCATTGTTTCCTGAACAACGGTTGTACAAGGAGGTGATTTGTCCATGATCACGCAACAACGCCAGATTATTCCCTAAATGTGGAAACTCTAGAAGCTGCGTAGACCCAGGAGGGCTCCATAACCCACAAGTTTGAATCACGGCTACAGTACCATAATAAATAATTACCTTCAAAAACTGGATTCGAACCCTGGTCCTTATAGTTGTTAGCACTTCCCTTTAAGTGAAAACAAAAATTAAAGTCCAACCTCTAACACTCATTTTCTGATTTCTATAGCTTGGAGCAACAGCGTCTGAACTCCAGGCTTAAGAAACATTAAAGAAAAAAAACACGAAGGTTTTCAGAATGGATAAATGTTGTGGTATATTGAAAAGTAACAGGTACGAACTTTTGGAATTTTTTGTCACACCTAAAAGTTAAAGCTTTTACAGACAACATTACAACAAAAACCTCTAAAATTGGACATCAATTGTTATTAAGCTACAGAATTATTGATACTTATTTGTATTCCAAGTCGAATCGTTCAACGATGCTTCAATTTCACAGTCTTCGGTTCCGTTAAGTGCTTCTATTCATCACAATTTTCTTCTGAATATATTATAAACCAGACACCCATTATAATAAATAAATGATAAATAATCAATAACTTGCTTGGATTACTTTCATTCCACCATTATTATCAGCGGCTAACTTTAACTAAATGGGAACTCCTTTTGTTTGTTAACTTTAACAGTAAAAAAAAAGTTAAACTAGTAAATGTAATCGGAGCTAATAGAATAAATATTATTCTGACATTACAATAAATATTATGAATTTTGCAAGTAGATATTTATAAATTACTGGTTCGCTTCTTCTATACCTTTCCATAATATTCCATATTAAAGGTTTGATCACTCAATAAACGCCCAGATACTTTTATGTAAGTTATTTGTATATTATGCCAGTAACATATTATGTCTTCTGAGACCAGATTTTTTATAAAATAATTAATAGTGGCCTAATACCATCTCATATGCTTATAAGGCTTTGTGATTAATACAGTATTGTACTTTACTTATCACAACAATTTTGTAAAGTACAGTGTTTGCTAATAATAGATATTTTTTATTAAATATTACATGGACAAATACAAGTTTATTTTACTCGGGTATAAGTAGCCTGTAAAGTTTCATAAATTAATGTTGAGGCAGTAAAACTAAAATTAAGATTATACTTAATAATGGAATGACAGGATTTGCCAAAAAGTTGTGCATGCGATATGACTAATAAAGAAGTCTTGAGGCTTATTGGATAACCTTTGTTAATTGTAATAAAACTATTATTAAATAATATACATTTTCCCCTGATAGATTTGGATAAATCCAACAGTCCCCTCTGGATCAAATTGGCTGAAAGTTTGGTTTAAATTACGGATTTCTGTACAGAACAATTCAATTCAAAGTTGGGCAAAAAGTAATTACAATGAAAAATACAATTACTGTAATTTGAAACTAGGAAAAGAAATTAAAATTTGTATTAGTAATTTCAATTACTTCAGGAAGCACTGTAGTTGTAATAATGGTACAAAATTATTATTTGGGTCGAAGTAATTTCAATTCTATTTAAATTAAATTTAACATAGTATTAAATTATATTATATTTCGATACATTTTTGCTCAACAATGTCACCATAAGGGTGGCAGTTAATTTGTGTTAAAATTTCATCTTTTCCTAATATTATTTCGCGGGTTTTGAGGTTTTGAGCAACTGTGCTATACTTCAAAATTGAGTTAAAAGGTTGATAATTTGTGTTAGACTTGAGTCGGAGTACGAAAAATCTTATTTTGGAGTTTCATATGTTTCTCTAATTCTCGCCATTATTTACCTATACTTTGGTACTATGTGTGGATATCATATTGATTATTAGAACAAGTAGTTTCATTAAAAGTTTCAAAGGATTACTCCAACGTACAAGATCCCAAGTAAAATTTGTGAGCAGTAATTACCTTGTCGGTAACCATAGTGGGAACTGGACACCTACCGTAACAGGGATCTTAAATTCAGTAAAAAGCGAAAATAAAGTAACTCCAGGCATATGAGATACGGGGAACAAGCCTGAATGGTAGATAAAGGCATTATTAATAGACAGAGTAAATATATAAAGAAACTATGGGTCCTGTTTTGCCATCCCTCTTCCTTAACGATGAATATCTGTCAGGGGATCCCAGGAGTGGGTACAGAAGGTTGGGCGGGGGAGGGAGGGACTAAAATTAGGAAGCAGATAAATCTGTCAGTGCTAGTATGGGACTGTTTAGTCTTAGACTACAGCCGTTCCGGGATCTTAGGGCTAATGCAAAAAGCCTGTCCTAGACATTTACTAGCAATTACTAGAGGCCACTAAGTGCCGTACACGACTTCAGAAGTGTCAGGGCTTTCACCAATTAGTGCCTGCTTTAATCAGGTGTTTGTGTGCTAACATTGGTATAATGCCTTGTTCTTGGGTCGGTTAGCACCTTTCGGTAAAAAAAAATTTAAATCTAAATTATTTTCCTATTAAAATTACAGGTGCAAGAAATGGTATGAGAATCTCTTGCTAATCTTTATAGGTGCTAAATGATTCATTATCTACACATCCTTTTTTTTCTTTTTAATTTTCAAATTATTATTTCTCATTTCAGTGATTATTACGTGATTTTTATACAGTACATTAATGGAATATTACAAAGAAATAAAATATAAAATCCTTGAATCCCTGAAATCGGAGTAAACAACAAATATGACAAATTCAAGCTTCTTCAGAACTGAATAACATATCTTCATACGAATACAGAACCACACCAATATAACAGCAAATTGTGTCAAATTAAACCTTGTTGTGGTATTATAGATGATTTTCATATTGAGAGGACTTTGGAATCAACCGATTTTTTAATAATATAGGCGATGTTATCTGTTGAATATGGACACTACAAAGTCCGATTTACTTGTCTTTTTTACATGAATATCTCATCTAAATCATTTTAATTTAAAGGGAAATATTTATTTTTATTTGCTTGAAAATTCATTTAGGAATACAACAGGATAGTATGATTCCGAAAATGATTCTCTATGATTTTTTTCAGTCATTTCACACCTTCAATTTAAAAAAAAAATAATTTTTTCCCTATGAACACTAATTTTCGATCTTCAATATATTTCTGATAATGATAAAACAATCCGATAATCGAAAGAAAAAATCCATTAATTTTAATACTTTAGTTCGAGGGCTTTGATAATTTAATTATAAAATGATTGAAACACGGTTGATATTTCTATAAAGTTGTTTTTATTATTAAAACCGGTTATCCATTGAGACGAAGGATATAACTTATGTTAATAACAAATAACACGTCAGGGAAGCTCTTTAGCACGTCATAACACTGCAACTGTTTACGCTCATTAATTCCATCTGATAAAACTTTATAAGTTACTGTCTTCATCGTTGCACCCATGCAAGGGCAACATTAGCGAAATAATATCCAAGGTAACTGAAATCCACAATTGTATGAATATGAAATAAACAATTGTAAATAATAATATAAATTATTACGGTTTGTTTTAAAAACCAACAAATCATATATTTAAAAATCTTCCATTGTTGTAAACGTATTAAATTAATTTTATTTATTGTTTATATTATGAATTATTAATTGATATTATTAATATAATCAGATTAATAAAATGTAACTAATCTCATTTTTGTTTAGATAATTTAATAAAATATCTTGAAAAACTCTACATTCTCAGGGGTTCTCTAAAAATCTAAATTATTCACTTAACTAATCTATATTGTCACCCCGACTAAAATGAACTATAACATAAAATAAAATACTTGAGGAAGTTTGTCGGGGGGTGCGGTCAGAAAAGAACAACATAAATAAACAAAACCATATTTATTTATTTTATTTTATATTTATATATTTTATTTTATGGTTTTGTTTATTTATGTTGTTCTTTTCTGCCCGCACCCCCGACAAACTTCTTCAAGCATTAATCTACGGTCAACTATCTACATCTCATTATAAAATAAAATAAAACATAAGTAAAATATAATGGGCAAAAATGGAGTGTCGAGGTAGAAAAATAATTGAAACATTTTTGAGTATTTATACTTTTGAATAGATTGGTTTAAAAATCGATTGCTATATGTCAATTTCAACGGTTACTCAATTTTACTCACAAGATTTGGACTCCCCAACCAAATCTACGTCTTTTTTCTTTTGCAATGTTAAAGAGTCTTTTTAACACTACTTAAATTTAATTTCTGATCATATTAAAATTTTATTTTAATCTCGTTTTTTGCAGTTTCATAATTGTTTAAATATTTTCTTTATTCTTAGAATGTATTTAAACTGAAAATTCTACAAAAAAAACATTAAAATAATTACCCGGTTCCACCACAGCTCGGTCTTCAAGGCCATGCTCGAACTTACCTGTAACAATTGAATAATTATCATTAGATGAATAAATGATAACAATATTAAAATAAATCTTTTTATGAAAGATTAGAGATGGTTATGAACGAAATAAATCTTTTAGCTCTTTGTTCATAAATAAATATATAGTTATCTGTAACTGCAAATATAGTATTTAAGTGGCAATGGAAAATTTCACATTACAGCGTAATGAAACATGGAATATGAAAACTGAAAACTGAAAATTAATTTCATCTGGGCCATAAGAAACAAATTTTTCCTGCGGAATATTTTCACATTTACTTTTGTAATTATGCGCCATTTATCATGACTTTACGTGGCCTGGCCGGCAGCCATGGCTCACTCAGGCAATTTTTACCATGTTCATCAAGGGTATTTATTATCTTGGCCGATGGCCAGCAACTGCCCCCGAAGAAAAATGGAGGGGATCCCATTCCAAATATAACCTCCATAAAATCCTCAGACGAAGCCGTAACGTGATATACAATAAACTCCCAGTCATCGTAACAGTTGTCTCATTAATAAGTTTGTATTCGAAAGTACTGATATTCCATAGGGGTTGACAATCGTTAAATGAAGGTTGTAAAATCATAATGTCAGAACTTTGGTATTATCTTGTTTGCTAGTCCAATGGGAAAGGCATACATCTTTCCAGCTTTAGTTGCCTTCCAAGGCTTTATTAAAAAATGTATAAAATATTTTCTAAATTTTCGTTTTTAGTTTAATTTTAACATTGTAACAAGGAGTAGAATCATATGTGGTTAGTTATAAATAAAAAATATCTTTTCTGTAATAAACTGAAAATGAGAAGACAGATATTTGAAGAGAGAGGAGATAAAAGGATATTAAAAAAAAGAATTATGTCCAATTCCTGTAATGGTGCTTCGACTCTAAAATATTTCGCGGTACTTAGGCATAAAAAATGGGGGTTCGCATTCGGATGTTTTGATATTAATGCACTTATACATCACCGACGATGTGGAATTGTCGTCCTAAAAGTCCCAATACTTCACTTTAAATGCACAATTTCCACTTCATGAAAGCGGAATTATTTTTTTCCAGAGGATCATATCATCAACATAAAGACCTAAGACAAGGGAGAAATGGGGCGGACGGATCTCGCTCATATGCCGGAATGCTGAGGGGGTTCGAACGATTGTGGGGAAGATAATGATCTTGGGGGTAGAAGACATGTGTGAAGGAATGGCGTACGTCATGGCATCAGGAGACGGGACACGTACTGGTCAGCCCAATATACACAGGAGAGGGCATAAATTGGAGCCTCCAGGACAATATTGGGCTCCACTGGAATTTTATTAAACTCGTCCCTGCCCCTAAACCTAATGCTGGAGAGCATTTATTTCTAGCTTTTTATTCCATCACCCTCGGCAGTGTTTTATTCGGAAGGGAGATGGAGGAGTACAGTGCTTAATACATTATATGCCTAAGTTTAAAGAATTAAATAAAATAATTAATGCAGGTACAACGTATGAATAAAGATAAACATATAAAACCGGTTTTAGTGATATACAGTAATCAACACTTGTTCATATTTCAAATGATTAATATTATGAAATTTTCTAATAATTAAAGAAAAAACACGTGTTGATACCCTTGGTAAAATAACTTGTATGTATATAAACAAAACACATACAGTCTTATCTGGTCTGCACAACTGGAAATTCAGATGTTTTAATTTACAATACTTTTAACTAGTTCTTCAATTAAAAACAACATTAGGTTACTGACCAACTGTTTATTAGTATTTTGAATATAGTAAATTATATATTTAATTATTAACTGAGGAAAAACATAAGAACTACATCCAAAAGTCAAATACAGAAATGTTATTGTAGTTCTACAAATGAAATAGATGCAGGGTACCAATACTAAAGCTGCTTGCCCACCAAGAGCTGAGCTAACTGGAGCTAAGCATGGAAAAAATTGAATGTTCATAAAAAATTAAAATATTGATCAGTAGTTATTCTCATGTCGATCTGGAGTGACGCTTTGAAGTAAAGGACCAGAGATGAAATTTCTGATGAATCTGTCATCATCGAAAAAGAATTTTATTACTTGAAAAAGAGAATGCTAAATCTCTGATATTAGTTGGATTATCACAACCACTCATAAAAGAAAGTTTATATACATGGTAATAATAATAATAGTAAACATATAATCTTCAATCTAATTTATCCCAGGATTTTTGAAATTGTCTTGCCGTAATTTTCTAATATGATAACCCGGAATTAACCAATCTCAGATTTTTTCAGAATGTGTCACTTTTTGCATTATTTGAGGCTTTTCAAATTTTAATAGATTATAATTTACTATAAACTTGAGCTGCAATATTTTATCCTAACTGTTTATTATTTATTAAAATAAAAGGGATTTCAATAGCTTATCGTAGAGCAATGAGCAAACATTACAGATTTATATTATAGATAAAATATTTTAAATTAATATTTCAATCTAATCAATTCGTAAAAATGGCACATGGTTTTGGAGTTCGATAGTTTGAAGTTAGCGAACATTACGAAACTTGCCTAAAAAAAAAAAGGAAAACTAGTGGATGAGAATTCAGTCAATCATTTTCTGTGTCAACAACTGATCAACAAGCATCAGGTTTCGTAAACCATTCGTCCCTCACACTCCATCGGCATCTCAATGCCTTGGCGTTTCTCCAGGAAGGAATCAACACCTTCGCGATACCACTGGAATCAGAAAAACCTCTGGAACTATCATTAGCAGCTCAGACAGCTGAACAATGGTAAGAGTGTCGTTTTGAAACTTCCTGAAACGGTGCTCGAATAATTTGAAATAACTTGTGTTATATTAGCATTATTGTATAAAGAGTAAGTGAATCGCTCCAATTTCAAATGATGGATTGTGTCTGAAATAAGATTGTGATATAGTTCTCAAACTTGATGGTTATTGGTTTTGATAATCTATCTGTTGCCTTCAGGCAAATTTCCTCAAATGTGCGCTGAAATAGATTTTATTTTTAATTAAAATTAAGTTTTTTTTTAATATAAATTATTCTCTTATAATTTAATCAGTGCTATTATAACGACTTAATACTTATTTTTATGGACATCTTAATTGTAATTTATTTATTATTATTTCATTGTGTTATGTTATGTTCTTGTGTCTTTTAACTTTTTTTTTCGTTATTCTTTTGTTTCCTTAGTTTAGTTTGTGCATTTCCTATAAATAAATTTATTGAACATTAGTACTTATTAGCCTTAAGTATGTTAGCTTGCATTATTATTACTTAATAAAAACTACTATTATAAATGATGACACTTATTATAAATATAAATTATTACGCTTCACTCCATTGTAAACTCTTAATGATGATATGAATTACTTGCAAATGTATTTGCGTGAACAAACAAATGATTTTTTGATACTAAAATAAAAAAATATATTGGGCACATGCCCGAAGGTTTTTGCCAATGCGCCCTAATTGTTGAGAAAAAAATTACATATTTTTTTTTAAATTTTGCTATATTATTGTAAGCCGCCTATGCTCTGCCTGTCTTTATTGGTTATTTTATATCATATCGACTTTTTTTTTTGTTGTGTAGTAATGTTTTGAGCAAATATTTTTATTTCAATACACTTTTCGGGTCATATTCGGTTTCAGCAGATAGACTCTTTAATACGAATTTTCTTATAAATTGAAAATGTTTTGATTCGATTCTTGGATATTTTTTCTGCTGATACCCTGGATAAAAAAAAATCATAACATCTCATAACGTGACTATAACTATTAAAAAGCTGAATATATGCTCTTCTAAACCATAACAATATCTATTACATTTTACGAAACGTTTTTAACTGTAAAATAGTTTTAAAAAAAAAAGTAATTTGTAAATTCTCATTAACGCTATTGATGGTGAAACAAATGTTTAAATACCTGAGCTGAAAGCTAAAAATGTGAACCAATTTTGTAAAACTAGGAAATAGTTTAAACCGATTAATCTAAATTTCGACAGAATGGGCCTCGAACATTAATGCCTAATAAACATACGTCTACTCGAAGGAGGCCGTAATGACCATAAAACAGGCCATAAAGCGAATGAAAGCCGCCACGGGCTACTGTCCTCCCCGCTAATGAGGCACTATCTCATAACGACGCTGAAGAAGCGGGAGATAGGAGGACCATTACAATACAATGATGATCCTCGGAGTCTTTGCTAGGCCGCCGCTTCCCAGAAGGAGATAGTCCGTCCAGCATTCCGATATAGCAACGGCGGCGATAATATTTGTATGGACTGGTCCTGGAATGGAATTCGATAATTAAGGGTACGGTAGGCGGTAAGATAAATAATGTATTCAATACATAAAGTGTAAAATGAAGTAGACCAATATTAATCAAATCCTTGAAAATCAGAATAATGTACATTTAACTAAAAAAAAAAATCCCTCCAATAACATTATTTTAAAAAAATAAATGTTACATCTAAATTTGCAAGAGTTCACCCCGAGGCGATCCGGGGATGGTTTGGATTCCACCCTCCAGAGGCAGAGGGTGGAAAGAACATAAATCTTAGCGACACTGTTCTAATTTATCTCCAGCCGCCTTCCAAATCCCCCTCCAAAGTAAATAAACTCACGGCTGCGGAATTCCAGGAGCTTTGGCCGCGAGAATGGCCTGGCACCATCCCTGTTCTAGGAGTCTCAAATACACGGCTCTTTCCAGCGGCTTTATTCGATCGATAACGTTTATCTGAAGAAAACATGTGGAAATAGACTTTAAAAAGTTGAATTCCCATAATACTAACAGAACGGGTTTACGTTCTATTATGAAAATTTTAAAAAAATCTGGGAAAAGAAAAAAAAACTCAGTAACCGTTAACTCGAATATATAGTTTTGGAATATTAAAAAGTTCATTGGAAGTTCCATTAAGTACTTAGTAAATATAAAAGTTTTTTCTGTTAACACTACTCACTCACAAGGTTATATAACTATTTAAAATTATTTGTGGTTAATAGTTGACCGAGAATATATATACATAGGAAGGAGATTTTGGGTTGGGAGTGCGGTCAAGGAAGAACACAAACACGGTCAGTGAAGAACACAATGAATAAGGTTTTCTTCCCTGACCGCACCCCCAACCATCTTCTCCTTATTTACTTAAACAATATTTTAATTTGTTGAATAAATAAATAATTATTTATTTTTTTGAAGGTAGTCCAGTTAGTCGTCAAGAAAGATACATAGTAAAAAATATTTAATATTAAGTAATATTTATTATTAACGTAAAAAAATTATATATAGATTAACACAGAATAATATAAATATAAATAAATTGAATACTAAGAAATGTGATGAATATTATTCATTTATATTTATATTCGTTTAGTTTATTGCGTCCTTTTTTTTTTCCTAGTCAGCTCCATTTAATGATTCTTAGCAAAAATATCTATAACACAATATAAAAGAAATGTAACAAAATTGGTAGTACCTAAATAGTACATTTTGTATCTTCTTATAAATATATAGCAGGCTTAAACGATTTTAATTTTTTTGTTATAATCAGTATTCTAACATAGCTGTAACATAGTAACGCAATACCTTTATACTACTAATGTATAATTTTGAAATAAAAATTCTGGTTCAGTCAATAATTATTGTTAAATTGATTGATTATCTTGGGAAATAATATATGACAGAAAACTGAATTTCGTTGTTAATATAGCTACGTGTTTTCTGCAGACGAATAAAACCATGAGAGTAATGTGTAACAATTTGTACAAAACAATAATTTTAAATACACATATAAATTATAAGGAAAACAAAGTACCGCTTTCATCTCAAATCATAACATTTGCTGATTGAAACTTTCACAATACAGTTACTTACTGAAGGATAACACAAAATGGCGAGCACTTATTCTAATTATTATTTTGGTAATCCTAATACCACTAATAACATAGTTGTATTTATAATACTATACCATACTGGCATTTTAGCTAATGATAACCTTGCGAATAATTAAGCTCTTAATGTAGACAAGGCCATTTTCGGCAATGTTTCTTTGCTACCTCACCGTGACAAAGTAATTAACAACACAGTTACTACTAACGTTATGCCAATTACTACGTGATACTATTCCAAATTTTTTTTTAGTACTAATTATATATAGTAAAGTAATGTTCCAAATGGATCCATTAGGTATAATTGAGATCTGGAAGGTTGTAATTTGTTCATGGTGGTGAAACCTATATGTAATTGTGAAATTAAATTATAATTTAATTATTCTTGTTCCAGTTGTATACTTAACTACAAATTTAGTATATTACTTCCTCAATCACTAAAAACGATGATTACATAGAAAACTAGTTTTTAGATATATTTTTTTTTTTAGTATTATAAAAAAACAGCCTTCTTAAATAATTTAAATTGTTATATTCTATTTAAATTTCATTTATAATATGTTTTAGATATTATTTGATGTAATTTAATAATCTACGGAGTAGTCAGTAACTACAACTAGGGAATTTAGTTAAAATATTGAATAATAATATTTATTATTCATTAAATAATTAAATACCGCATCACGAAAATTATAACCAGAGTATTTTTGTTGTTATTAAAATTTAATAATAATTTGTTATATATTTTTTTCTAATAAATTAAATACAAATATCGTATTTATATTTCTTGAACGTATATTTTAAGTGTATTTTTCAAGTATAATTTTTTTAAAATATTTTTTGACTAAAATGTGTAGGACCTAACAAGAGATGTCCTTTTTTTGTCTAGTAAAATGATTTTTGTTTTATTAATTATTTAATTTTTTTTTGTTATCCACAATGTTATTTATTAATTTGTTTTAGTAACAATTAAACCATGGCACAAACAACAGGAGATACCCCAAAGGGTTACAGATGCGGTTCCTTAGCCATGCAGGGTGAGTCACCGCCTCAAGGAGGGAAATTACAATTCAAATCAAGCCCGGGCATAAATCCGTAAGAGCTTGTTAATAAAGGATTCCTTGGGCGGGACTCTAATTTACCGGAGGCCCAGGATCAATTTAATTAAGATGAATCATAAGGACCTTGGGCCTAGGAGGACACCGCAACCCCTTACAGGACACAGTGAGATTTACAACTTTCATTAACCACTTAACTTAATTGTGAATACTAAACTTAATAAGTTTCAGGGTAGATTCAACGGACGAGTAAATAAATTAAGTCAAAGGCTTTTTAAGAAAATATAAAAGAGGAAAATATAATAGAGTTATTGGACATAAAATCTTATTAATTTAACAACATCAAGATGCACCGACATTTCTACAGAATTAAAAATAAAAATTTTAATTAGCTGAAAGTATAGTGGATAACTAATTATCAGAGTTATAAATTAATATTTAGAAAGAATTTTCGTTCAATTAATTTAAGTATATAATTACAAGTTATGATATTTTGCGATTTGTTTTGTTAGAATTAGTATTTAACATTGCTGAAATTCATAGTAATGCATTTCCTTTATACTACTGATATGTTATGTTACTATATAATCTTAAAATAAAAATCTTTGTTTAGTCCAAAACTGATGTTAAATTGATGAACTTGGTAAATAATATATGAAATAAAACTTCATTTTCGAATTCAGATATTCTAGAAATAATGGATTTTGTGTCTTCTTATCAATAATTAACCGGCTGAAGCATTAATAGATGATTAAATATATATTCATTTTTAAAATATATAGACTACACTATACCTTCATCTGAAGTTATATTTTAATAAAAATACGTAATTTTTCATTTTTGACTCATGCGATACCTAAATGTTACATTATTCAATTGTATTCATTATTATCTGAATTATTTTGTATATACCTTCTTTATATATACAATAATTTATTTGAGCCATTTTCTTCGATTTCAATCTAAATATTCATTTTTATTAGATAAGTAAATCTCATCCCTTTTTGCCAAACCTACTTATACATACTTATATTTTATATTCGTATAATAATATATGACCTTGGTGTGTTAAGATTTTTATCTTCATATTAGTCCAAGCGATGCTTTAGATTTGTTTCAAACAATAACATATTCAGGAAATACAAAACGTTATTGAATTATAGATTAGCGATAATTTTTATTTTTCAGTTATACTTTAAGCATTTTTTTAGCAATTGTAGATTAGCTTAAAATGTTATTTTAACAATTTTTAAATATTTTGTAAGTTTCTTTGGAGATTGGTTGTAGGTTAGTCAAGAAGTATTAAAATATTTGAGACATTTTTTAATATATTTAATGGAAATATTGTAACATGATTAAGCATTTTAAGTGAAAAAAAAGTTAAAAGTTATAAATATTGAAGAATAACTTAAATCGTATAATTTATTTCATTTTGAAAGAACTGATTGCAAAAAAATATGTCTAGGATCATATATGTAATGGACCAAATTCATATCATCTATATTCGAAGTTGATATGTAACTTCGGTATAAATTGACTTACAAATTAGGATCGGATAATTTCCATCTCTCAAAAATAAAATATAGATTTTATTTAACGAAATAGGATAAACGATAATTTGAGCTAAATTCAGAAGCCGACACATAAATAAGGTTTTTGTCGTTTGGAAATTCACAGCAAGCAGAAACCTGTTGCCCCTATGTCGTAAATCCGTCTCCCTATCAAAGGGACGTCACAGGAGAAGCACTAATGAGGTCAGCTGTTAGGAAAAAATGAAAAAGATCTTCCAGAGCTGCTGATTGATTGGCTTTCCAGCCAATTACCGGGAAACGGGAAGGCCAATAGGAAGTCGGCATTAGTTTACGAGGGTAGGCCCCAACGGCGCATGCGCTTCGCGACTCCCGCCTTAATTAATGGCGTAATGAGGTCCACCTACGCCAAGTGTTGTTAGAGATAAAGGTGCCCGTGTTTGGACTTCTCCAACCTTAAATTATTAATAATTTATGGGATCGTAAGTTTATTTCTTTTTGTATCGGCCGTGCGAGAGGCTGTTGTGAGTCTAGTTGGTGCAAGAGTGACGTAGGTGTTAATTATTAGATACACAATGGTGGGTCACATATTTGCTCATTTACAAAAAAAAAGTTTACATGAATACTCTTGGTAAATTATGACATTTTCTTGATTAGTTGGCGTCTTAAATCACGACTACGCCGGCTAGAATAGATAATTCGCAGGACACAAGGTCGTTAGCAACAATTGACAAAATTTCAAATTAAAAATAATTAATTAGAACCCACTATACGGATAGTAAATTTAGTCCTAAAAAAATTAAGAATCAATATACTTCTGGTTGTATCATCCTATATTATAATTTTTTTTCGATATCATAATGTTTTCCTAGTTTCTTTTTAAGTTGTCCTAACATGTTATGTTCAATATACGACAAAGGAAATACAATCATAGAAAGAAAAATGTCGTTTTAACTTATTAAATTTTAAACAGAAAACGTACTGTACCCAATGATAATGTAATATTTTAATGAAACAATATCGGCACTAAAACTACTAAATATAAAGTCGTTACTATAAATATAGTATTTTTCAGAATACAAAAAAAAAAATAAATAAAAAGGAACTCTCGTTGCAATATTAACTTCTTTATTGCCAATATTTTTTTCTCTTTGATAACGTATTTTTTTTAACCTTATATTCCTTTTCATAAAACTCTATCGTAAAAAAATTCATTAGGGAAATTAAAAAAACCGAATCAAATTTTTCACATTCGTTGCTAAAAAGAGTTAGTAACCTCATAGGTAGAACAGAATTAAGTAAGAATAAAATCATATACTTTTAAAGTTTAAGGCCATTGTCAAAATAACTTTTAAATATAATATATCTATATATATTAAAAATGACAAAGAAGTAACTAAAGCTACCTAAACTATATATAGGTATTAATTATAGGTGTTTATTATAAAATAAACCTTTCTAACAAAAATTAAAAATAATTACTATCGTTATTATGAGTTTTCTTATTTTCAGTTTTACCTATTTCTTGTTATTTTTGTTTTCTTGTTTTACCTAAAAACTTCCTACACATCGGTAAATATTTCGATGTTTGTATGTCCAGAAAAAAAGAGGATACGAAGTAATTTCTTTAAACCTTGATTCAATTAAATATCTTCTAAAACATTAAAACTTTATAGGAGTAGTCACAAATTCCTTAATATGGTATTTTTTTTTAATTCGTTTGAAAATAATGGGAATTCTGTTTTATAATTCAGGAAACCTGATAATCGATTGAAGTATCTGAAAAGGAAATGGTTCCATGATTATCCTTTATAGGACTCATTGAAATGATTTTATGTGTTAATTTATATTATTATTATTATATTTCAACACTAGTATCATTTTTTAAGAAAATGTTATAGTATTACTATCGGAATAGAAATGAACAGATTCTTGACAATCGACTGAAGTGTTTAAAAAGAATGTGGCTCCGTGATTTTTTTTTTTTTTAGTGTTATAAATAAGAAAATAAATAAAATTTTTAATTTATTCAAATGTTAATTTGTATTATTATTGAATCCCAATTATGGTATTATTAAAAAAAAAATGTTGTAAGCTATCATTATGAGGAGGAAACAATATTCATAATGACAGTAACAAAATATCTTTATTTATGGTCTCGATTAGAAAGATAAATGATAAATGAAGCAACTCCACTATCAAACACCTAACGATCAAGATTAAGCCATCAAGCAAATTGGATTTTGCCGTATCTTTCATCAGATACCCGGCTCTATGGCAGGTTATTACTTCGGTTTTTTATAAAGCGGTGAAGTACTATAACTGCTCGGTAATCATTGACAGTAGTAAATTAGCAACTATTAAAGTATCACCACAATTTAATGGTTTGAAAGTGTTGATTATGGTGGATTATAATTATAAAATTTAAAATTTAACTAACGCAATAATACTTGAAATCAAGGTGAAAACTGATTTTCAAAATACTCTAACATGCAAGAAATTCGAAATTTGTTAATTTAACAAAAATTCAATTTTTGATTTTAAATGAATGAGTAATAACTCATTATGCAATTATTATTATTATTAATTACATTGCCTTAGCTGCAAAAAGTTCAACAACTTGTGAACAAGGCAATCTCTCACCCCCCCCCACCTCACGCAGGTCAGTCCATTCAATATCTGGTTGTCTTTTTTTTTTCAATTTTTTCGAACCCATTTTTTACAGGTAAAAACTTTTCTTTTCTTCTAGATTTGACTTCATATGAATATACGTTTCTGAATATGTTTTTACCCACAAATAACTCAACAAAAAAATGTAGCATTGCCTGTTTTTCTTCCAAGTCATCACTAAATAAATATAAAAAAAAATAAATAAAATCAGCTAATAAATACCTTAAAAATTAGTTGTGATTGGATTGAATATCAGAGACAAAATATATTTATTGCTTCTCCTCACATCATTACATATAATTAATTGTAATAAAAAAAAACTTACGTATCTTTGAAGTTAGTGTTTCAAAGAATAGCATGCAAGGTACATGGAGAAAATGGTTTAGATTTCCAATTTTTATCCAAGTTTCTTCCCTGTATCCTCACATGCCCTTTCCCTATTCTTCCCTTTCCTCCGATATGGGAGGCATAAATCCAAAACCGGTGGCTTCCTGTGCACGCCTTCGCACTTCCCAGTACTTCCTCCGTTCTCTTGTATTTATTGTATATTATTTTATATCTCCTTCCTTTCGTCCATTTTTAGGTTTCATCGTTCTAGTTTCAGATCCAGGCAATGTAGACGTCAAACCATGAAATATTTTTTTGGGCGATTTTTGGTAGTTTTGAGGTATCAATTCATAGTCATTGACATAATGAAAGTTAGTCTTAATTAAATTTTATAAATTTACGCCAATGTATCCTCTTGAAGTTTTCATTCAAAAACTTCTTTTTCGTTACTCCGAATTCCAATAATTTTAAAATGAAAATAATAATTTTCTTTATATATAATCTTTTGTAAATCAAAATTGTTTATTTGATAGTTGATAGTGCTAAGTTGATCCAAAAATGAAAAGTTTAAAAACTAATGAAATTGTGACAAAATACTTGTAATTAATGACCTGGGCAGAATAGCCTGCATTTTTTAAAGATTTGGATGTGAGGTGTAAATTTATATTTAATATTGTCCTTGAGAACTGCGGAATTGGCCGAAACGTAGAACTGTTGATGATATAATAAATAATACCAATTAATTTATTTAAATAATAATTTTCTTTCAAAATGAATATGATGTAATAAATACTTCATTGTTTTCATCGTTACTTCTTTGAGCAAAATAATTGACTTAATTGAACGAATATATAAACAGCAGTGATGCTTGCAAAGTACCCGAGATATGAAAAACACTTATTATATAATGCAGCCATTGGAAATATTTTCAAGAAATTATAGAGTTAAAAGTTAAAAACGTCTAGATGAATCGATCTATGAAATATTTATAGGATCATAAATCAAAAGGAATAAAAAATAACATTAACAAAAAGCAGAAAGAATAAATCAATAGCAATATATCATTAAAGTATGGCCATATTGGAAAGGGGTTTACCAATGGCCAGGTGAGGTTTGGTTTTGGTATCGACCTCAAAGCCCAGAAATCCCCTTCGTCAAAACAAAGAGGATTATATAAGTAAAGCCCTTAATCCAGGAACTCATTACCAAGCAGATATATATCGTCGATGGGGCTTCCACCCGGGATCATCTGCGAAACCATCACAGCCTTCTAAATCAGAGTCCGTCGTTATCAGAGATTCACAAAATTTAAATAAATTAAATCAATTTTAAATACTTTATACAAAT
Organism: Halyomorpha halys; assembly: GCF_000696795.3. Classification (NCBI taxonomy): domain Eukaryota; kingdom Metazoa; phylum Arthropoda; class Insecta; order Hemiptera; family Pentatomidae; genus Halyomorpha; species Halyomorpha halys. The sequence goes on from NW_027108914.1 coordinate 2,168,057, forward strand.
AATGTTAATTTCAGGAACTTCCACAAGTCGAGGTCCACCAGTAACACGGTTTATTTTTTTTTTATGAGTTAAATTGTTTTAATAGAAAAGAAAAGATAAAATAATGGCTACGTTATAGTTGCCGCCATATTAATCTTTTTTATTTTGTTTGTTACCCCCTATCTTCTCTTTCTGGTTTATTATTCGATGCCAAAAAATATATTTTCCGACCCCATAGATCCTCGGAAACAATAGGTCAAAAACCCTTAGGATTTATACTTTTCGGTAATACTGCCAGAATGTAAAATAGCCAAGTTTCAGACAGTAGAAAAACATTCGCTAGGGTGTGAATAGTTTTGGCACGGTCGTAAGAGACTGGGATAAATCATACATAGGTTCCATTGTTCCACTGTTGGAAGGACGATGAAAAACCGCGTCTTCCTCTGAATGTTTTCAATATGGCAGGGAAAAACTTGTGAAAATGCAATGTCACAATAGTTATTTTTTACTAAGGAAAATCTTTTGAAATCCTCTGTTCTAAACGTGTTAATTTAATGCAATGCTTATAGGATTCTAAAATTATTCAAGCTGAAATAAATTAATACCTTTAATTATGTTTATATATTCCATGAGATGTTGAAAACAATTCATTCTTATTTTTAAATATCTTCTTACAATAGGTAAGATATCATTTTTGCTAGTCAGAATTTAGAAGAAATTTACTGCCTACCAATGAACTAGAATGGTCAATTCTATTTTTTTAATAAAAAATTTAGTTTAAAATGTCATGTCAATTAAAAAGCCATGTCAGCTGTTGGTTGTATAACAATGTAATTCTATTTATGAGACATAAGCCAGTTAAACATACTCTTGGCCGAACAAGAGTGGATCAATTGTGTTGATGTAGTTTCTTACTGGTAACTACTATGTAAGTGCTGACTGAAATATAAGGAGTTTTCCTTTTTTTGAAAAAAAAAAAAGAAAGGATTCAAAAATATTTTATTTAAATGCTATGCACTACAGGTGCGCAATATAATTGTTCAAAATTTTTATTTATAATAAAATGAAAAAAAAAAACACTTCATTTTTTTTTACACTATTATTTTAATATTTTTTCGATTATTATTTATAAGCTTATAGGAGTTTTTAAAAAATACATAAATTTTTTTTTCTTCAATTCTGGTCCTTTCGATGAAATTCCTATCATGGAGGTAATTTTGCTGATACATTTCCTAATTTTAAGTGACTATGGGTCATGTATAACCAAGAGATACTGTAACACTGTTTTCAGTTCACAATCACAAGAAATGGCTATTTGTTCATTTCTGGAAAGTACACCTACAAATACCGAAATTCGATTGCATACTTGAAGAAATAATACAATCTACAAACTACAAATATTATAGTTTAAGACGTAGAAAAAATATAAAATTTAGGCATATATATTTTTATTTAAAACGCAACACAAAATATCCTTTTTTTTTTTTTAAATGAAGTTGTGCTTAATTTTAGAATAATAGTTTCTAAGAAAATCTATACTCAGCTCCATTCATGGATTGAGCCTGTGTGAGTAACAGTTGCATTGTTTTCAAAATTACTGACTCCCATATACAGTAATATATTTCGAATGCAACCGATATTAGAACCGACATATTTCACTACGCTTCCACGAGGAGTGCTAAGAAGACATTAGGACGGCCACAGAATCGTGGAAAGTGCTCTCACTTACCCTAACCCAGCCATAACGTAGGGGTAGATGTCAGGAGAGACAATATACGGGTTGAGCACCACCTTATAACTGCATACCGTGAGCCGCTGGGTATTTATTGTATTGTGGGTCTCCTTGTCTGGACGTTGGGGTGTGGAGCTTACCTGTATTCTGGGTTTTATACATCTGGACCTTGTGAACACGGATGTATTATTTTTAACAAATTTTCAATATTTAAATGAACATTGAAACTAAACTGCTGAACACTCCTTTCCCTGGAAATGAATGGAGTTTAAGTTATGCTTATTGAACTGAGGATTTGGATAGGAGAGCTAAATACAACATTGACATTGATTAAGTTTAAATAAAAGACAATAATAACTTCATCCTCAGACCAAATTACATCCTTTCATATCTTTATTGTTTTATATTTTTTAAGTAGATACAATTCAATATGAAAATAAATATCGAAACGTAATTTAATTTAATAAGGAAAATTACATAAAAACAAATGTAATTTTTTTAAAAATGTTAAAATAACTGTTTTTGTATCTATTTTTTAAATTTATAACTGTAAATTAAGCTCAAAATACAAATATATTAAGCTATGACATGAAATATTTGTAAAGAAACTACCCTTTGATAGCTTTCCAATAACATTAACATCCGAAAGTCTTGAGGCCATTTTCTTTTCAGGCACCTCAGAGGATTGTTAGTAATAGGAGAGTAAGTTAAATTAGAAAGTAGTGGATTAGGATGCTAATGAAAGAAGGATTGGTATATTATTGGGCTAAATCGGCAACATATTGAGCGTTAAGGTCTTTATGGATGATTATATTTGTGACAAAGAACGCAGGATTGAGGATTTTACATACAATTTTGGATTTTAAGATTCGAATTATAATAAATTAAAGCTGTACTTACTTATAATAAGCCTTTTAGAGAGACTCAATCAATAGTTCTATTTAGCATATCGCCTCTGATATACTATGGCAGATTTGTGTAAGTTGCAAAACATTTTTTGTTGTAAAAGACTAAAAGCTAAAGTATAAAGTTTTACATGTGAGTTAATTACTTATATTTTTTAAACAAAGAGTGCCGAGTTATAGCTACTTAAATTTTAAAACCGTTATTTTTGTAAGATTAAAAAAAGTCTTATAATTTTTCAGTCAATTGAGATTAAAATTCGTACTTATATGAAACCGTAGGTTTTGAGGTCGCCATGTTGAAACGAGATTCTAAAAACGAATGATTTATGCACTTTTTTGAACACACAAAATAAACATTTCTGCCAAATTTCAAGATTATACCTTTTTTTTACTTTTTAGTTTGACTAGATAAACTAATAATTTTTTCTCAAACCAGCATTGACAAAAAAAAAAAAAAAAATTGATTTTACGATTTATTTAGAACATCCCTTAAACAAACTTTATCCAATTTAGTCTTTTCGACTATTCTTTCCATTTTCTAATACCTATTAATTTCTTTGAATTAGGTTTTTTATTTTCATTCCGTCGAACATTAGACGAAGGAGGAACCAGAAATCCATCATTATTTTCGACATTTTGTATCATTTATTTTGTGAAAATTGATAGAAAGTGTTATTCTGATATCCATTCTATTGGAGCTTTGGTATCACATGAATAGAAACAGGAATGGCACAATGATTATTCATAAAAAAAAGTTGTATTTGTTATATATGTTCAAGAACGGTCAGTTAACAAATATCAGTCATTAAGAATGTAATAGTTAAAATCATAGAGGGGAATAATAATTACGTTACTTTAGAAAAAAAAAATAAGCAATTTATACGGGTTTTGATTGGCAAAACAACCGCACCTACATACTTCTTTTTGCCAGGATATGCCAATACGTACAGCTTTCATGACTTTTTAGGGTTCCATTATGAAAGCACCAACAGCAGATCCTGACCTGATTGGCCAGGAAGGAAATGTCAAGTGATTGAATTGCAAGATTGAATACATTCGGTCACGCGGTCTCGTTAGCCGAAGATTCAGCCCGAGATAATTCGATTGCGAAGGAAGGCTCAGTATAGGTAGCGTACAACTGCTCCCATTAAGCAAAATTTATGGTTAATTTTTGCTGTCTCCTAGTGCTTGAGAACTCGAGAAAGTCTCTAAGACCATGAGAAGGGTTATAGTTAGTATGTTAATGGAAGGGATTATGGGTTATATATGCTAATATATCATAGCATTATGGTATCCTAGTATGTCTTTAACAAGCATGAGGAATAAATTTAAGAGAAACGTTTATGAACAGATGAGGAAACTAAAAGAATTAAAGAAATAACGTTGGCTCCGTCAAGAGAAGGAGCGAATTAAAATAATGATTTGATTTAATTAAGTGTCAAATAATTAAAGTTCAACTATTTTTATTGGATCCTTTCCATTCCCGCAACTTCCATAATATATACGTAGATTAGTCTTTCATGAAAAGACACCAAAATCTTCAAGCAAAAAAAAGGACATTTATGTTTACTTTGTAATATGTCTAGTAAACCTATAACCTTTTAACCTATTCGTTCAGGGGTTATACCTGTTGGTCGTATATTAATAATAGTTGAGATAAAGTTTACTGCACCTAAAATTTATGAGACTCCAGCTAAATGTAATGAAAAAATTGTTTAAAACTATTTTAACCTATTTGTTCTTTTTTTGACCGCAACCCTGACCATCTTCTTATATTTACAAATATTATAGGTCAGTACGTAGAAAATGTAAGATTTAGTCATATATATTTTTATTTAAAATGCAACCCAAAATATCCTTCTTTTTTTTTTTTTTAAATAAATTTGTGCTTAATTTTAGAATAATAGTTTCTAAGAAAATTGATACTCAGCTCCATTCATGGATTGAGCCTGTGTGAATAACAATTGCATTGTTTTCAAAATTACTGACTCCCCTATACAGTAATATATTTCGAATGCAACCGATATTAGAACCGACATATTTCACTACGCTTCCACGAGGAGTGCTAAGAAGACATTAGGACTTTCATGAAAAGACACAAAAATCTTCAAGCAAAAAAAGGACATTTATGTTTACTTTGTAATATGTCTACATATGATGTTTGAAATAATAAAATTGATAGAAGGGTGAGAAAAAAAAATCTTTTAGCTCAAGATATTGTATAATGATATATTAATTTCTTTTTAAATTTTTGAGCTTAGAGTAGAAAAATATAATTTAAACACTATTTGATTATTTCTTTACAGAAATTCACTCAAGCTTCAAACATATAATTTTTACTGGAAGATTATTGATTGACCGTGTGTATAGATGAATGGAATATGGTCCGGATGCGGTAAAAAAAAAACTCAAATAGTAGATAATAAAATAGTATAATTATCTACTATTTGAGTTTTTTTTTTACCGCACCCGGACCATATTCCATTCATCTATAATTTTTACAAAACATCTCTCATTCTCGTATACTATTGAATTGCATATTATAAATAATTTTTTTTGGGGGGGAGGGTGTCCCCTCTTAATTATTTCAGATTGAGGAAAGTCAAAAAGAGTTCTCAGCGAAAATACTCCATGACGGAATGTTATTCAATTCAATCCAAAGACTGGACTGAATTCAATCTTAACCAATTCTGGACCGAATATTATTCGTCATTTTTTGGTCGGATTTACACAGATTTGTTTCGTTTTTTCTTTTCGTTTAATTTTTTTTTTTATACTTCATTTGATGTAGATTCGACAAAAATATTTTTCTTTCGATTTAGGTTAATATTATTACACATTAGGTCCAATGACTGGAAGATTTTCTGTATTATTTAGTTGGGTGAAGTGATAATCATCTTTTTTATTTAATTTCCTTTATTAAGTAATAAATTCATAATTCCCAACGTTCCGAGGCCTCCGCTCCATCATCAGGTACACTGCAATAAACATAAACTATTTCTTTCATTCAGCATATAGATCGAAATTATTAATAAGTTAAAATATAATTAAGATAATAACTAAAATTGTTAATTATCAATTATTACCATAAATTATTTTTTAATTGATGATCTTTTACTCGAAAATAACAGTTTATAACAATTACCAATCCTATTTCTTTGTTATAATGATTAAAGACATTTCATCCCTTTGAAGCATGACAACTCGTTTATTACTTCAACCTTTTCTGACTCACGGAACAATTTACTTTCTTCACTACCTTAATGTTTCATAACCCCAAAAATAATCTATTAAAAACCCAAGACTTGGAACTTTCGCGCCGGGCATGCTGCGATATCCGTAACTTCGTGATTTAGCCCTCCCGGTAGGTATCTCCAACATCTGGGACCACCACGAAGTCGAAGGAGTGATATTGAAAAACTAGGCTCACCGAGGAACGTGTTAAAGTCAGGTCGTGGCGATTCGTATCCGATGCAAAGCCTCTTTCCCACCGCCAATACAGATCTGATGCACCTTAAGTTTCTGAAGCGAAAGGTAGATGAAACAGCTCTAAATAAATAATATACTACTAGTGGATTTAATAAAAAATGCATTAAGAACTATAATAATAATGATCATAAAAAATTGAAGAACTCCGTCCAAAAAAGATTCTATTTAAAATTTTAACAAATCCATATTTTAGCATACTATTGAAATGACTATTCAGCAATGAATCATTTGTTAATCCAGAACGAAATCCCGAAAAAAGGTAATTCTGAGGTTAAATTGTTTTCTTTATTTAAAAAGTTTGAAAATGAAACGCTATTTCATCGGTTCCCAAAGTTTTTAATCAGCACCCTTTTTGGGCTGATAAAAAAACTCGTGACACCCTTTTAACACTTAGCGAATTAAAAAATTAATATCTGAAAATTAAAGCGGTTGATAATAGGTAAATAAGAAAAACCAATGGAAAGTAAATGGCGGAATGCAATGTATATTTCGTATTTTAATTATGATATTATCGTTTTCATTTTTGTTTATAATATTTGAAGAAGGTGGTGTTTATAATATTTATAATATCAAAGAGTGGGAGGAACAGTTCAGGAGGATGAAAGTGTATTGGAGTAGAAGGAAGGCGGAAGGTGTGAGGATGAATCGAAAATGATATTCGCGTGGTCCTTGCTGGCCGGTTCGTGAGAAAAAAAAATTAAAGATGAATATATAAGAGAACTAGAAGTCTATTTATTATTGCTACTTAAATTTAATTATTTTTATCTTGTACATAAATTATTTTTGATTTATTTATATTTTTATTTTATTATATTTTTGATATGTATTCATATTTGTATTTATTCAAATTATGATATTATATTCTTTCATTTATATATTTCTTTATTATTATTTTTAATTAATTTTTTCCTTTTAATTCAGTGAGTCCTATTGTTGTCATTTCCATTTTTTTTTCTTTCATATTTCTATATTTGTAAATATTAAATGAATGAATATTTGATCACTCAAAATACTTACACTTCATATTCATACCTCTATGGCTTTAACAGCTCTATTGCAATAACGGAGGTTGTGCAATAAAAATTCATTAAAAAGAAAAATATTATTACATATACAACAACAAGTTGGTTGGAGCTTCAGGACGTAAAACCCAGAGGTCATTAACGCCTATGTTTCACATTTTATAATTTGAAAAATATTGTTCTCTTAACAGGTTTATTTAAAAAAAAAAAAAAAAAAAAGACATTTTATAAACGGAGGACTGAGAATTAGTAGAAATTCAGATATCCTTTTCCTTGGAAAACTTAAATATTAAAAAAAAAATCAAGATTTTAATCACTACCTCACAGATATGTACCAACAATTTATAGGTCCTAATATCCAAGCTTTCCTTCTGCTTAAAAAATTAATTCTAATTTTTTTTTTCCTAAACATAAAAAAGAACTGCAGAAACAAACATACGACTTAGCATTAGTGTTATAAATTTAGAAATTTTGGATGATTTTCACGGTTTATGTTTAGTGTCTTTCGGATTCCTACCTCGATAAAAGATATCTCTCAAGTTTTTGACACCGTAGCTCATCTCAACTTATCTTTACATCAGGAGATGATAGGACCGCGGAAAGGTCGTATACTCTGGTCCACGAGGTGAGAAATCTAATACCACAAAAGGGTAGTATTTCCTCAAGCCTGAGATATTAATCATGTATAAAATAAAACAAAAAAAAATCTGGTTTCTTCAACGTGCTTTGTGAATGTCTTTAGCCAAATATTTGCCACAGCAGAAAGTAAATTATGTGTTAATGTAGTAAAAACTTAAATATTCACGGAAAGATAATCATTTTACATTTTTGATGAATCGAATAATGGTGGATTTCCTAGAAATAGGAGAAATTATATCTCAAACACTAATGGACCTATAGACACAGTTTGGATCTCAAATTATAATAATATAATAAAAAGTTTAATTCAGTGTAAAATTGTTCAAAACAAATAAAAAATGAAAAAAAGTCCGAAAGAGCAAAAATTTTGCATAAATATTATTTCCATTTTGACGTCGAAGGAGCGTTTTTTGAAAATTTTGAAATCTTATTTTATATATTTATATACTACATTGGGAGCGCGGTAGCCACGAGGTAAAGCTTGTTGCTACTGACTCTAAGGACCCTAGTTCGGATCCAGCTGGGCAGAAAATTGTTTTCTGTTACACTGTAGCTGTGAGTCAATTCCTGTAGGTTCTGGAGCCCTTCTGAGGTCCACTCAGCCTCTTAAATTGGGTACCCTTAATTGGGAAAAAATCTGGAGGTCGAGAGTGATTCTGACCAAATCACCTCCTTGCACAACCCTTGGTCTAGTAACAGTACTTCTTTACAAAGTACAGAACACCTCACCCTTCATGGGTTGTAGCGGTACAGATTTAAATTTAAATATACTATATTAAATCAAAACAATTTTACATTATTCTGGTCTCCCGGAGAATCACATTGACCATTTATTTTTCAGTTAATAAATGTCAACAAACCCATGTTGGTATCGAAACTACATTGTTCTGTCCAGGACAATCTGAGACGCTCACCTGCGGGTAAAACCATCATGAGTCACACTTCCATACCGTAACAACATGCTGTCAACTGGTTACTTACTTTCATGGAAAAAAATATAAAGAAGTTTATTTCCTGCTTACATGAATAATTTCTCAATAACTTTTCTAATGGCTTGTATTTGTAAATCGATGTATTCCGATACATCCATTTATAAATTGAATACGTCTTTTATTTCGCGACAAAGCCGCATAGAGGTAATACCTCTGCACCGACTGAACGTCAATTACAGAGATTACATAAACATCACCCCTGCGGGAGGATAAGTAGATTATGAGCTAATGCCTCTATCACGCATGACCGCAGGGTACAATTTTTCTATCACGTACAAAAACTTGTTTGACTAGAACAAAATGTAAACAGGTGCATAACGTCTGCATTGAGATATTAAAACGTCTAAAGCGTGTCGTGCTCTCGGCTTCTGCGGGGGATAAAAAATTCTTTCCTTGGACGAAAATAAAAAAATTAAAAAATGCGGAGACGGGAGTCGCCATTGGTTGGCCATTACGAAACAAGAGCCCATGTATAATTCATCCAATCCTAATCAATCATGTTGGAAGGTGGAGGGGAGGACCTTGTGCTTGTCGTTCACCCTTTCCCCACCACTCCTGCCCTCTAGAGATTAATCTTCCTTCCAGTATTATTTATTGTCCAGCCATTATATAAATTAAGTGATTATTTTGCTTCCAGGCTTGCCACGACTCCAGCAGAACGTCTTACACTAAAGAAATCCACCTGTGACGGCATAGAGGTGCAGTCGGGTCTTCACTCCCCTTACTTGAATCACAAATTAGGGGTTACTAACTAAATCCCCATTACAGCTCCATCGTTGTTGAAATATGCATTGTTTGACAACTAGCTGCATGGGAACCGAGGAGTTTGTATTATGACCTAATGCATCACAATTGTTGTTGAATAATTTTTAACAGAAAATAAAACCTGTTAAAAATTTCCAACAGGAAAACAATTTGCCTATTTTTTGAGCTTTTTTTAGTTACTAATACAGAAGATAATATTGCAATGCCCCTAATACTTTAAGAGACTAATGGAAATAAAATGTTTTTCTAATATTACTTGTGACTATATAGAAATTATATTTCATGGTTGTGGTGTTAGTACAGTTTATACCCAGTTTGATTGAAAATTAATTTATAAAAAAGAATATCAATCAAATGACTAGGGAAAAAATCGTTATGAGCCGAATTAACCACCTTTATTTACTTTAAATTATATAATAACAAAAAACTTATTACTTATTATTAACACAGCTTTATTCTATTATCTATGCATATCGCCATTATTACAACGTTTCGGCCTATCCTATCAGTTATTTTTATCTTCACCACAGTCAAGAAATCAAAATCTATTTTTAAACATAAAAACTCCTAAAACTATTTGTAAAATTTAAATTTAAATTCTGTTTATTTACTATTATCATTTTTCTTTGGGTTTTTCATGTCTACAATACATAAATAAATAATTTATAAGAGATTTATTTAAAAAAAAAAAATGTTAATGTTAAATATACTTTCTTTATAATTAAGTAAATTTTTCTCCTCTTAACCTAAAGTAAGATGAAAATTTAAATTATCCAACGTTTGGTCTTTATAAAAAACACTATGTGAAAATGCCGTTTATTTTAATATTGCTCAAATACGAATGAAAAACTAAAAAAGTATGTTAGGAGGCATTAGTTGCTTTGATTTTTAAGAAATCATTCAAATTCAAGAATTTTTTTAAGAACGAGCGTTCTTCCTCAAAAAACATATAATCAGAAGGGACAACTTGAAAAAGATAAATAAAAATGTTTATGTTGCCATGTCTTCTTTCTTGGGGATCGAAAGTGAAGTCGAGGTGATTCACATTTGTGAGCAATGCGAAAGTGATAAATAAGATCCTATCAGAGTCGTAGTGTAACTTTATAAGTAATGTAATTCTACCCATCATCTTCAAATATATAAGCAGAGTTCTCACAGAATGGATACATCAAAACCTCAGATAAGTATTTCACTGGATACCTTCAAGTACCAATCGTAGAAAATGGTTGTATTTAATTTGATTTATGTTTCATTTACATAATGCAATTTATTAATTCATGTATTACTTTCTGTTTTAAATGGATTGGAAAAAAATAATAGAATTCTATATTAATATTTATATATTTCCGTATTAAAAATCATTTGACTAGTGAAAATTAACTTTCTTTTTCAGCTTTATCTAATCGTTTAGGTAAATGAACTATAATTGAAATTGTTAAGTTTAAAATATTAAACTATTATATAACAATATTCGAATATATTTATTCTTATTATTGTTTCTTACAATATCCATCTTACATAAGACCAATTCTATGTTACTTAAAAATGTCCTTATATATGAGAAATAACGCCGATGTGAAAATAATTTTATCAATTGATTTTACAAATAAGTTTCATCATAAACCCGGTAGTATTCCTTCACTAAAATGCTGGATGAGTGCTTCCGCAAAAGATTGAGAAAGCTTCCTTTAATATTATTTATCATAAAACATTACTTCTGAGACGGTCTCTATGTCTTGGGACTATCACGTGATGCGTCACCATCCCAGGTCACGCTACGCTGCGATGGAGACATTCTCGATGATCGTGTCTCCGATCATAAGTTACAAGAGCTGACTCTTAGCCAAGGCTTGCCTATGGAATTTTCCATAGCCCATAGAAGCTATTAAAAAAAAAATTTATATTTCAATCAAAAACGATTTGAATTAGAACATGGAAGGTAGTTGAGAAATTGTTTGGTTTTTGGAACAATCATAATTCTGATTGTGTTTTATCGCGAACTATACCCAAAAGCAATATTGGAAACAAATCATTCAAAATACTTGAACTTTTAACTCGAAAACTAAAATTTTTTTCTATGAATTTCATAAAGCTAGTACACATGTTTTTTTGCTTTGAAAAAAAAACTCCAAAACCTATTTATCATTTCATTAAAAAAAATAAGAATAACAGTATTAGAACTGTCAACTTCAATTATAAATAAATATTTAAAGAGTACTTGATTAAATATTAAAAATTAAGTTACAAAAAAAAATTGATATCTCTTGGAAAAATGTCTATAATCACGCTAAGATATAAAATAATGAAGTCAGTATTTAGAATTCCGCTTAACTGGTTGCTCGGATTAACCGGTTATGAAAGGAGCTATAAATAAATATAAAAGTGCTGTGAGAGTGGTTATTTAGTAATAGAAAACAAAATAACTAATTTTGTGATTACTATTAAAAACTGAGCAATAGTATAGTCACTTAAATTAAATAGCACATCTCAAGAAAACTATATTTAAAAATTATATTACTTCGGCCAAATAAATTTAAATTCACATTAATATGAATATTACCTATATATATATTTTGTATTGCAATTTAATTTTTATCTCACATGTGAATTAAATATTTAAAGTTTATTCTTTTATATACTGAAGGTAAACCAAGCACTTTTATCTATATATACATCTATATAAAAAAAAATCTATATATCTATATAAAAAAAAAAATTGAAAAGTTGTAATGTTCCTAAAAGAGAGAACCTTTTATAGTATCAAAGTTAAGTTAGTGGAAATTTAGCATTATTGCGCAGTGAGCATCAATGTAATAACTTATTTATTCTTAAGTAATAAATAAATATAAATATAGTTAAAAATATATTTACAATATTGAAGAGAAACCTTCAGGCAAGAACCCGGTGCTAACAACACTTATAAGATCCACGACAATACTGACGTGAGAACAAGCCAAACACCTGGAACCAGGTGACAACAAAACCTACCCCCGGTACATCCTAAGGGTGGGTTCAAGATGGCCCCTGGGCTTGAAATTAACCCTATCCAATGGCTGCTCAGCATTTAGGGGCAGATGTTTTTCAGGGGCTGTTCGGGCTGGTTTGAATTTCAACACGGTCGGTCTCTTCGGGGTTAGAAATTCATTGGGTCCAAATGGTTACTATTTTTGCTAAATAAAAATATATATATTTATTACACCCTTTAGAAGTTGATTGTATGATTTTTTTTAATAGAATTTAAACATCACAAATAAATTACAAATTTACACTACTACTGAGATTGTAAGTCTTTAAAGAGATCTTGTTGCCATATTTTCTTTTTCCTTTCAACAGCCTTTTGTCGCTTTTCAGCAGTAATATCTTCTTTGTTTTGGGTGGTTTTAAATTAATTTGAAGTTATCATCGCTCAACATTACTTTCATTTATTTATTAATTAATCCAATGCACAACAATGTGTTTGGAAATATGTGGGGACCACTTCCCTTTACCAACATCCGTGAAATTATAGTTATTATTTTATACACACGGCTCTCTTAGTAAAGTTACAAATAAAATATTTTGTACATACAAGATATTTTTTTTTTGCAACAGATTAACTGAAAGTAGTGATACTTTCTACTATATTTTCCTCCAATTATAATAAACATTCTACCACACTATGGTATCGACCCATGTGATATCGACACATTTTTAATGTGATAAATGTTTAACCATTGTGCTAACATCTCACCTTGGATATCACTAACTAAATGTTTGTCTATCACCTGAATAGTGTTTTTTTTCCCAATGGTGAGTAAGATTTACACACGTCAGTACGCTAGGATTACTGACTACTTAGTTATTATTAAAAGCCTAAGTGAACCCGATCAAATTCATTTCAAAATAATAAAGCTGATACGAACAGCTTCCATCAAGAACTAGGCAATGAATCGTTGAGGGAGGGTGGAAGAAAGATATTTTAGCTCGGACTACGGCCACCAGAGGGTACTAGAAGTCAGAGCAGCGAACTGATTTGCATAACTAGTTGGCTACATTAGTGGTGGGGGGAGAGTGGATTGAATTGTACCTTTTCTCAATTGGCCCTGGAAGGTCCTGATAGGTTTACAGCCGCGCCGGGCTCAGATCGCAGATAGCCGATCCACGGGTCTACTTTAATTGACAGTAATCCTGTCTCGTCTTGGCTCACTTTATAATTACTATTGAGAACTTGGGTCGCGACGATTGATTTAGGATATTCTGAGTCATTCAAATTATCTTTGTGTTGTTCAATTAGTTAAATGTTCGAAAGCTAAGTATTCAAGCAATGAAACAGCACTTTCATAAGGAAAAGAAGTTTTAAATTTGCCAATTCACGACCAATGTATGAAACAAAAAAAGAATCGTAGATCCCATAATAGATCGTAGATTCGCTGTCTTCTCTGGATAAAAATAATTATAGTTATTCCGAGAATGAAGTAATTGAATTATTAGTTTATAGTAATGCATGGATATTTTTTATTATTTAACTAAGCGTAAATATTGGGAAGTAAAAATACCCAAAACATTAGAATGGTGCATTTCCTTTTTTAATTGTATTTCTGATCTCGTATATTGTTAAATCTGGGTTTAGTTAGATAAAGTAAAGAAATGAATTGAATGTGAATCTGCAATGCGATTTAAGAATGAAACCTAGAAATTTCGAAGCAAAAATTTAATTTGATTTGACTTTTAGAAGTTTAAAATATTATACTTCTTAAAGAAATCAGTTATGTTAATATTTTTTTTATGAGACCTGTGCTAAAATTTCTTCTCTGCTTCTTTTTTAAAATCTTGTTAGAGAAAGACTTGCTGCCTCAGTATATTATTCCCTCTTGCCCACTTAATACAGTGGTTGAAATGATTGGTGATTTTTTTTTTTTTTTTTATGTTCCGATTACTAGAATGTTTGGAGTACCGTAGTTCAGTTTACTGAGGCAACACTGTAGATCATTTAAGAAACACATACTTTTTTTCTTTTTGTAACATTTTTTAATGAGGGAGGAAAAAAAATAGGAAATTTTGCATGTTCCTGCTCTATATGGAACTATTAATGTAGGTTTTCAAGACTGTTCATCTTCTATATTGAAATTCAATGCACAGAAACAGATCTAGCCCAACCATCACAATTGGTTGCATTGATTATGCAACTAAATTTAATGTTATGTTTATAAACTTCTAAAATAAATGTTTATCGAACCTAAAGAATTTTTTATCCTTCTACAAAATTAAATAATATTACATGACCTCCACACGAAATTCGGCCAGAGATGTAATGATACTAATAAATAAATTTTTAAAAACAGGTTAATAAATTGTAGAAAAGGGTAAAAAAAAAAAAGGAAAAAAGAAGAGAGAAAAAGAAGGAAACTTCAAACCGGCATCTCAATTCCTAGAGGCAACGGACCGTTTCTCAACAGCTCCTGTTACGGGCGAGGAAGCCAGTTCGCTCGCATTCTCGCTCGCTCCAAATGGCGGAGAGTAATTGCTCAAGTGGCGAGTTTTCTCTCAGCGAGCCACCGAGGAATTGCAGGAAAAAAGAAGATAGGTCGGAGGAGGGGTGAGGTGGAAATAAATAATCCATCGAACTACCTCCCGGCTAACTCCTTGCATTATTGATCGCCCCACGGCCATGTCACATGTCACACCCAAATAGACATTTCGTCACGGGCGCATTGTTCTAGGGGGACACAGACTTAATGATGAGGATTAGACTTTCAATTTCAGCGAGAGCAGACTCCTTAATTGCTCCTGAGGCTGTGATTAGGTTAATCACTGATGTTTTTGTTAACAGGCGAAGGCACGTACGACATTACTAACACGTGCTAATGTTCGTCATTGGTACCCGTCTATGAACAACAGATTAATGGATAGAGACAAAAACACAGAATGAGTTTTTGTGGCTGTTTCTTCTCTTGCATATTGGATTTTCATTCTTGAATTAGCCCTAGTGAAACAATTCTTGCTGAAGTAGCGGATTTGCTGTTTTTTGTTGTAGTTTTTTTCACTTTCAGCCACTTAAGTTTCCTATTGTGACATAGGACCGTCACTAAAAGGGGGTTTTAGTGGATGGGCCGCCGGGAAGTATTGCCTTATTTTATTTTCTCGGATATAATCTATCGTGAGATTGTGATGTGTCGTACAACGACCAACACATTCACTGTAAGTGTCTGTTTCAAATGTTAGATAAGCAAGGCTACCACAGAGGGCAGGAGTGGCGTGTTTGCCTTTTTTTTTTTTATTTTAGCCACTTTTTAAATATTGCTCGATTTAGCTATCCTAAGTCTCCAATTCAAAAACAGAGTTGGGAAAAATTAGCTATAGATAAAACTACAGGTATACAATGCTTATTCATTGCTGAACGATTAATAAATAATGTATCATTGGCAATTTTACCTATACTTTTATAATTAGTTAATTTTCGCCAAATATACCAAATGCTTTAACGTAACAGATCTTTAAAAATAGCGAACGTTTCAGAAATATTACTGCGTAAGTAATAATTTAAAAACATATGGCACATCTTGTGGTTTCAATGTATATGACTGCCAATATGTGTATGACTGCCAACAATCCACACTGTTCATAGTGTCTCTATGAAACTATAATTTTTTTAAAATTTATTTATTAAAGAATTTTTCTTATATATGGTTTTTTTTTTTTTAAATAATTTAACTTAAGTTTTGAAGTTAAGTATTTAATTAAGGTTCCTATGGACACAAAAAAAAAAAAGTTTATTTCTATCGATAAGAGAGATAACGAACAATTGAGGATATCATATAATCGTATAATGAGATATGTGGCAGCCAGCAGCACTCTAGATTTACTGAATTTGAAGCATTGTAATATTAGCTGTACCTTTATTTAAATGTTTATTTATTGATGAAAAAAACATTAATTAGGTAATGAGATGAAGGTCATTATTCAAGGTACTGATTTCTTTTTTTTATAATTAGTGATATCTATAGTATTGTTACCTAATTAAGATATACCAGTAATTTACCTGAAGCAAAAGACACTAAAGATGATTTACAACCAGATTAGAGCCATAACTTTTTATGAACTTGTTGGGCAACAGCTTGACCACCAGAGCATAATGGCTAGTAGGTTCCCAAAATGGTCGTGGGTTAAAATTATTTTATAACACTTACTGTTGGTAAAGTGTTTATAAATATCGTCCTGAATCTACAGTATATTCAATAAGTGACTTGCACTCATAGTATTTTATTCGTCCAACAATTTTAAACTATAAAAATGTATCTTTTTAAATGGAAGTTGACAACTAAATGATAAATATAAATATTTAATTACTATAAATACTTACTATAAATGATTTATTTACTTCATTAATATTTTTTTCTTAAGTATTTCATCATCTTTATGTATACGATACTAATTTTATAGGTATTAAGAGACTATAACATTATTCGAGTCAAAATAGAAAACTTATTTTAAGATGTTAAAATAATAATATTATATTATTATTATAATAATATTATGTATGGATTATTAAAAGAAACTTTGTGTGAAATATTAAAATATATCTTCCACATTTATAAATAAATTGCCATCAATTGAATTGGGGAGTGCGAAGAAACTGAATTATAGTAATTTATTTAGGATAGAATATTTGATATAGAGATAGTGGTGGTTTTAATGCATTAGGTCAAATACATTTAAAACAATCCACAAGTGAAGGTAACGATTTTTTTATATATATAATTCATAAAATTGAAAAACATCGAAATAAGAGGAATACTTGTTTTGGTAAAAATGGCGGAGAAGGACACGTGTTGTATAAGAAAAATTCCAACATGGTAGACAATCGGAAAAAGAGCTCTTCCAAGTTTCTCTGAGAATTCCCAGTTTTTTTCCACAACTCCTTTTCTGTTCCTCCTCTCGCATTCCCATCTTCGGTTATTTTAATTGGGATACCTCCCTTCCTTTCTGCCATCATGGAACCTTCAACCTACTCGTGGCACATCCCCTAGCGGTGATCGGGAATCGAGTGTTTATCATGGGGAGGAAATATTCGTTAACCTATGAAACAGTAGTGGATGTTGGTGGAAAAATATGTCTTCGCCCGAAATCAGCTTCATGTAGGGCGCTTTTTTGATCATGTGTATTAAGAAGGCATAAATAGATTTAAAAAAATTGTGATAATTTGTGAGCAGCCCTAAAGAACACATTTTTATCAGAATTCAATTTTCTGTAAGAATCCCTGGTGATTGAGGTATTTATTTATAAAAATATCTTTGGTGGCCGAGGAAACTTATGTTTGTTACAATTTTCTAATTCAAAAACCTCAAACAAATTATTTTTAGTTTTGACGATGTACACCTTCAGGACTTGTAGGAACAAAATGTTCCCAATGTTGATCCGTCCAAATAATTCCTTTAGAATCCCTAATGTATGGAAGAACTATTAAAGGTTCGAAAATTAACAAACCATGCCACCGTTATGACCCAGCAAAAATCAATTGAAAATTCTAAACGTTAGGAATTCTAAAGGATAGAAAAGGTGAACATGTATGTAGGTTGGTATATATTGATATTAATGCTGATAACTGAAATATTCGTTATCAAGATGGATTAGTTTTATATATACATACTGAAAAAATGAAAAATTCGTTGGTGGGTGGAGACAATGGTAGGTTTGTCTATTTCAATGATAAACATCTTAAAGAGTTTGTAAATTCTATTTGCCTGTATATGCATGTTATGTCTATATGTCAACTGCCCTTTTTTAGAGTTGGTGGACATAGGAGGCCCCAGTCAAACCAATGGAATCGTTTTCATCATGGAATCATTTTTTTACCAGATATAGTTTTACTAACAATAAAGCCGAATTCGATCCAATATTATTATTTGATATCACCTCACTCTGGAATATATCACAGCTAATTTGAATACATATATTTAATTAGACAAACTTTTTATTGATCTAGTACTTCTCTTATCTCTTATTTCTATCATTTTTTAAATTTATTTTTCATCAAATTATAGTGAAATGTTTTTATATTTAAGTCCGAACAAGATATCTATCTTCCATAATAAACGCCCTAACGACTCAAAATTTGCTTCTTCTTCGATATCTTATTATCCTTTGAGACACCTGAAAATTATTGGAGTGTTACCAATTGGGTAGTTTCTTTTATGTCATTATAGCTTATCCTATCCTATCCTGCTTTGTACTGTGTTTAGCTTAAATACAGTTGTAAATTTTGAAAAAAAATTTTTTTTTTTTTTTAAACGTCTATATTAATTATGGTCAGGTACATTTTATTATTATTTTTTTCACGAATTGTGCAATGAATAATATTAGAACAACAGAAACAATAGAACTCTTCAAGCATGAAGGTTCTACCCTCGGTATTTATTAATAATTAAAGCAATTAAGGAAAACTGAATTTAATAACGTCTTAATAACTTTAATAAAGTCCAATTATTAGGAAGATTGAAAAGCTATTACAATAGGGTATCAAGTAAACTATAAAGAGGTTAGAACATCGTTGTAAATCAGGTGTTAAATTATAGTGGCATAACTCCTAGTGTGCAGACCGCCAAGGCTTCGCCCGGTTTACGACTTTTTGAATGGGCAGTAAAAGTCGCAGTAAAATCTCTCAGCTCCTGTGGAGGCCCTCGGGCGTCGTCATGCATCCCCCCCTTCCTGCCCTCTCAAGCCCCCCCCCCCCTATCCCGCCTTTGAATAACGATTTGTTGTGATGTGTTCCTAAGCAGGGGCCAGGTTTATTGCTCTGTGGCCTGTCCTTTTGGGAGGACAGCACTCTTAACTTGAAAGTACATTGTGGTCGTAGAATATGTACCGGTAAGTTTGGATAGATGGCAATAATATATTTTTTCCAAGTATAATTTTATTCGTAAGAATAAACAATTTATTACAATACAATAATAAAATAAATCGGAGAAATATTTGCAAATATTATTATTTTTTTCTATTAATAATTTATTAAAATAATACAATCTGCCACATTCATTGGCAATAAGTATTATAGCTATAAATACTCAATCATACCATCTATACATAAAAAATAAAAATATATAGTAAATGAATAATAGCTAAAATATAATAAAATAAAATGGATATTAATAATAAAAAAATAATATACACGTATAGTAAATAAATATAGGACGATAAAGGAGTAAGGTAAATACAAGTAATAGCAAAATAAAAAAAAAGATTAAATAACTAAAATAAAGTTAATAAAATAAATAACCTTGAACACGCCTGAATCTATACACGATGTTAACATTCACTCCATTGAATCCCAGACCAAGCCTTGTCACCCACATGTAATGACAAGACAGTACAACTGGTATTGAGTGAAATCTTTCTAAAATTAAATTATTCATTTCCATAATTATGAATTATACATTAATTTTATTGTCTTATCAGAATTGAAGGACATAGTAGCACGGAAGATATCTCGTTCAGTTCATTTTTAGTATCCTCCACGTAGTGCTAAGAAGATCAACTGCGGCCATTTTTGGTGATTCAGTTTATTCTTTACTATCATTTTAAGATACTTTTAATATTCTTATGAAAATTACTTATAATAAATTTTTTCAATATTTTTTGTTCTGGTAGGAAACATCTTAAATTATTTTATCTATAAGGAAGTAAAAGTTTCGTCTAATATATTGCTTCAATAATGGTACATAAACGATTTTTTTTTTTAATTCCGGTTAGGCTCACTCCATTGATTGTGTTGTAGGTTATTATGTGAGAACCCTACTAATTTTGGGACAGTTCGTAGGATGACTCTAGTAAAGAAAGTAACCTAGATCTACGCTAGTATGATTGGAATTCGCCACATTCAAATAAATTTTTTTTTTTATGCCAGACGTGCCACTTTTGAAGGAAAGTAGCGGTATAATGATCCGGAATTTTATGGCACACTTAGACATCTGTTTAAACAATAAAAGAAAGTTCATTATTATAATTAACCACACAAACTAATTTCTAGTTTCTTAGCCAACACCATTGGCGGAACATCACGAATAATTCAGTGATTACTATGCCTCAAACAAATTATTAGTTTATCTAAGACTTTCAATCTAAAGTTAATTTCTTAAAAACTGGTCCTATGTCAGTGACCTTTTCCACCCAATCATAGATCAGATCTCCCGATTAGGGCGTGTCCATCTAATCAACACGCCGTTTTGGAACTCGTGATTGGAGGATGGGACGATTGCTATTTCTGTGCCAAACAAATGTTTAGCGACTAATTGACGCCTGATGAAAATACCGATCGTTGTTCAATATTCATGAACGGAGAAGACACGCGAACGAGACAGTTCAGTGTTGCCGTTCGGGGCACGACCGCTGTTGCGCTATTGATCTATTACAGGGGGAGACTCCCGAGGGACTGCCGGCTCTGGCAACGTCGGTGAGAAAAAGTGCTCTTCCAGGAGTATGTAGGGTCATTTCCTGAAGGGGACGAAGCAGCTCTCGGAAGAAAGAGCTAGGATAGGTACTGGGACCTTCTCCGATGAGCTGCGAATTAAGTAATCATCTAAGAAACTATCAATAATCCTTAATGAGGAAAAATCCAGATGGGCATAAAGGACCCAAACCATTACCGGTGAACTTGGATATAGGTATATTAAGTGCTTCTCATAGGAAATAGTCAACATAAGACTATTTTTAACCTAGTCGGGATTACACTTTGGAAGTTGCAGCGTTTTTTTTTTTTTTTTGTTTTTTTTTCCCCCGAATCCTCTAAAACAGAAATAAAAAGTGAATTAGTAACTACATTACTGTGAAAAAGAAAAGTAATTCGTGTTGTGTCTTACCTTTTACTACCTTTGGTATTTTAAGGAGCAGCGTTAAGTGGATACTAATTGGATTTAAGCAAGTGTGGATTACCGTTATTCCAAGGGTTGACGTACAAAATATTAGCGTTGTAATAAAGAATCATATAGGTTCATAACCATTAGAATAAACCACCAATCCTGCTCCACCTCGGATAAGAGAGATAAACCTACTAAACAAGATTCTAACTCTTTTCTGAGTTTGCTTTGGCTAAATTAAATATTTTTGTGGAACTGTGGTATTCTTATGATTGCATTTTTCACACCTACTATAAAGTTAAAGTAGGTATACATCATAATGTGTTTCAGTACTATGAATGATATGGAACATTAAATAGAAGCCGAAACCGTAAAAAATATGAAAATAAAGCATTATTCCCGGGAATAATTTCAAGAAATTCTTAATAAATTTGAAATATTGAAATAGTAATAAATATCACGGTAACATCTACAGAAAATATATTTTAAGTTTTTTTTCTCGGATAAGACTGCGAAGTAATTTGAAATTGTTGGCACTTCATTTAACATGGAAATTAAATTATATGTATGAAATGCAAAATCGCTTAACGAATTATTCAGAATATTAGAACATAGAATCAACCAATATAACAAAACTTTAAAAATATTATTTCCATGTCCTCGATGATATCGATTTTTTAAAATGAAATATTTACATCTCATTACTTATAAAATATATTTAATTTATTTTTATCCTCCCACTCTGGTGAGGTGAGTGCTTTTAATCTCTCAGTAACACGGTAGTAAAAACATCGCTAAACACTACTGGTCCGTTACCAAATTTTCGCAGCTGACTTTTCTAATAAAATCACGTGAAAGGGTTGATTTAATATTACCTACATACCTAATACTAGTATTAAAAATAAGTTAGATTCTGTAATAAATTATTTTAGACACATATATAATTAATTACTAAATTTAGGTCTTTTGGTTCTGAACTTCACCAAGCACAATTGATCGCATAAGGGGAATACATTTTTGAATAAGAGACCACGAGGTGGAGGGATGACTAAGAGGGACGTATAACAGATGAAATGGATAAATTCATGTATAAACTAAATTCTTAAAATTTGATAATTTTTTAAACTAAAATGAAATAAATAGTATCAAGTATTATTGTAATCATTGTAAGCAGTTCTGATGTAGTTTTCGGGAGAAGAAAAAACTTCAGTTCCTCAAAAGCCTTTTAACATTTTGAAATGCGAGCATATTTATATTTATATATACATACAGAATAAAATTGTTGGCCTAACAACAGAAATCATTTCAAATAATGAACATTGTATTTGCAGTAGCAACCTACGTCAGAAACATTTTAGGGGATGGGGCAGGTAGCTGAACCATTTACTTATATATTTACTCATATAATACAAACATACTGTATTTATGTATGTATATAAATTCAAATAATGCTAATATAATCAATTTGCATTCACTCAATCGGATTTAAATACTGAAAGAATTGGTGACATAAGTCCTACCTGGATAACTAGCGCTCCTACTTTCCACAGCGGATATTTATAGCACTAATGATCAACCAACTGCATTCATTAGTCCTTATCTATAAATGGCCTCATGTAATTCCTACTGGTCAATCGCTATGTCGGCTATAAGAGCAAAAATCGACAACTTGGCAGTCCTATCGAAGAGACAATCGTAAGTTTCCTTATATGGTCCAGAGGTGATGGATGCAAGTGGGATCATTTAAATGCCATACACAGAAAGCAGATAATCAGGTATTATATGCAAGAAGGAAAAGAAAAATTGGAAAAAAAAATATTAGCCAAGAGGCAATTGAAATTAAACTTGATAACAGACAAATAAATAAATACTATTAGAAAACAAAGTTTGCCAAGCAGGTTATTATAGAATCCTCATGAACGTGGCGTTACAAACAGTGATTTGTATTGCTTATATAACAAAAAACATTTGCAAACAACAAAATTATAAAAAAAAATGATATGATGAATGAAATGTTTATTCAATTCTATATGGGGTGTGGTGGATATGGGTTTATTACCCCTCAATAAATTTAGTAATATCTAATAATGCTATAAAACCCTCATTATTTATTATATAGGTACATAAAATCAATTTTAAATTGAAAAATCTGTTTTTTTCATTTATTACTAAAATTATGAAGTCCTTTTCATTCTTTGTATGGGCATTATATAAATGCAATTAATTTATTTATTTAATGGGAATTTTCAAACTTGAATTATAATTTGAATTGGAAATTTAAAAAAAAAAAAAAATGTGTTTAGTTTTTTTGTACTTTATGATTGTGTATGTGTATGTGAGAGTGTGTTTAGGTCAATAAAAAAGCAAAACCAGTTTAATTTAAAAGAATATTAAGCTCAAATTATGTAATTTGGAAGCACAAAACAATAATGTATTATTTTTCTGATTATCTTCTTAAAATAGAATATAATTTATTCAGTAGATAATGAGCCAATTTATTCAATATTTTTAATTTTAATTGACCAATTTATATTCTATTTTATTTTTTATTGGTTTCACATAATAGATACCTACTATGAATTTTTAAAAATGTCTTAATTCCTAATGTTCCTCAATTAAATATAATTTGGAATTAGGGTAATAGTCTTCCACCAATTAAAGTCATAATCATACATGCAAAAGAAAACAATAAATTATTTCAGATAATTTTCGAAAGATTACTTACTAAGCTCTCATTATTTATTTTAAAAACTTACAAATCTAAAATTAAATATTAAATGAATAAATTAATTTAATTGTAATTATAACTGGGCCTAATTAATCAATATTTATATAATAAATCGACTTTAGATAACTATGAAACAAGTTTAAAAAAATAAATAATCTAGTTGATATTTAAAAAAAAAAAAAAGGTATCAATTATTGAACATCATTTTCATAAATATTTAAAATAGAGTAGAAAAAATATAAACCTTCACAATTATGATTTCTTTTTAATCAGAAAAAATATTTGAATATAGAGCCTTAAAAACATCAGGGAAGCTTCCCAAGTTGTTAAAGCAGGGAAGATATTTCAAACTGTTAGGGAGAGTTGAGGTGTCCGTTGCCGCCAAGAAGAGAAAACCAAACTCCATGTCAGCCATATTGAGGAGTCCCCACCAAGCGTCCGGCGCATGCGCTGCTCTCAACAGCTGTGCCATTCACGTCCTCTGTATGTTTACATCAATTTCTTTAACTAAAGTCATTTAAAATGTCAATGTTTTGTTCCAATTGATTCAATAAGCAAACTGCTTACTGTTTCGTTCAACAACACTTCTTATTTCCACCAGAATATACAAGAAATCAACAAAGATCCTAAGCGTTCAAAATGGTGGGCAGTGTGGGCGTCATCTCAGCTTTGTTTTCAGTGTTTAGTGTTGTTTAAATTCATATTTAATCACCTCTATGCGTTCAAATGAACAATATATAACTATGACAAGTAAGTTGACTGAAAATATTTTTTAGATTTGTTGCCTGTACTTAACTTTCTTTAGAAGAGTGTATTTTGAGTCTAAATAAAATAGTTTAAAATAATGTGTTTTCCTCTTTAATAGATCTTTCATCCTTGAAATCTTAGAAGTATTATTTCTATTCTTTTTTTCTTATGTATAAGTCTCTTTATAGTGACTTTTTTGAAGCCATCAGCTCTATTAATCTTATAATGGGGAATTAACTTGAGTTAAATCAAGCCTAATTTTTATGATAATCAAATTTTTATGACCATTTATTACTTTAAGCAATACCTTTAAGATATATACATGTTTTTGTAATGCATGGTTTATTTTACAACGCATAAATAGTGTAAAAAAAAAATCTATGCTTTCCAATTCAAGATTAAAATTTATTCACATTTCCTACTATTTATTTTATTTTTTTAAATTTAAAAATAGTTATTCTTGTTAAAATAAATATTGTAGATCCATATTTTTAATAAAAATTAATAGTTGAATTTGAAAATAACAATAATAAACCAAATCAAATCATATAGTTAGGTAGTAAAAATCATTTAAAACTATATATTTTGTGCAATGTACATTTTTCAGAATAAAAAGTACCTACTTATCTATTTCTTTGATCTTTTACTGCATATATATGTATTTTTAATGAAATGAAATATAAAGTGACCAGCAACAAAAGTCAAAATGAATGTAATCCTTACCTGATATCGAAGAATAAATCTGAAGAGAATATACATCAAGTGGAGAATCGGTAGGAGTTAAGGGCGAATGGGGGCGGTTTTTCCAATTGTCTTTCCCTAGATGACCTATATCTCACTGTAGAGATCAATAATATCTCTTCCTGCCGATTTTTCTTCATATTATTCCTCGTCCATTGGAAGGAAATGGCATTTCTTGTTTACTCGAAAGTGATATTAAAATATGCTTTTAAATATTTTTAATAATTATTTCATAAAAAGTTCATATTAATCAATTTATCTTCATACTAACAGATAAGTATAGATTTGTAAATACTTAATTCTAGAAAAGAATAGTTATTTGATGATTATCCATTCAACTGTATAGGTCTAACTAATATTTTTTATTAAAAATTATTATTAATTATGTAATTATAAATACCTATCTATTTTTGAATGCATTTCATTTGTAACACAATATTTAAAAAAAATAAAAAAAAATAATTCAGAAGATATTCCTAGAAACCGAAATTTAATTTTCAACTGAAATAAGCCGATTAATCAATATCAATAGGTATATTTGCAGATATTTTTTATTTTTTTCAAAAATGAGTTATTGCTTATATAAGCTCAATAAATATTATTGGTAAAAATAAATAAAGTAAAGCACAATTTCTATGATCAGATTTGAAGAAAATGAGCGGCCTATTAACTCTAAAAGGGACAACAAAATGCTTTGTCCAAAACTGAATAAACTTTTAACAATTCAGACAAAACAATAATCAATATAATTGTCTGACAACTCAATCATTTAAAAATAAAAGTCGTCTAACTAAGAATTTCTTTTTTTCTGGCATTCAATTTATTTTGAAATCAGTTGTTTCTCCCAAATGTTTTTCAAGTATTCTAAGAAAATTAGATAGCAGGTTAATTAAAAAAGATGTTTTAATTGATAATCATTCGAAACTTTGATTAAGAAATGTTACAGAGATGCAACATTATAGTATTTAATTAACAGTTCATAGATTTCAACATTCAAATCTTAAGTTGTAAGATCATCTTAATGTTATAGTTGTTAATAAATTATCCATACCTAGTTACATAATACTAAAAAATTATATTAATTTATTATTAGTCCATAAATAACTAAAAAAAAAAAAATATTATTTATATTATTTGTATGTATTTCTTGTTTTATTTATTGACCGACATACCTAGAATATTAACAGACAGATAGTAAATTGACAATCTGATGAAATATATCTTCACATTGTATATTACTTTTGTATCCTATATCCCGTATATATTAAGGAATGTATGAGATATAGAACATTTATCATTATAGCGATATGTCAAGAAAATGTTCTAAAATGTTGACGAATTTATAAATGGAAGGTATAATAGTAATATAAAAAGGGGGCGAAATTAATTTTAAAAATCATAGCCTCAGTCTAACATAAAGGATAAAGCAAAAATAAATAAACAAATAAGAGATAGTAGACATTGATTGACAACAGGGAATGAGGAGAAGGGAAAGAGATAAATAGAAAGTGGATCGCTTCCAAAAGGCCTTCCTCCGGTCTCCAACTTTATGGCCCATAAAAATAAAACAAATTGGACAATAAATTACCTAACTGGTGAGCTTTCTTTAATGGCACGCGCCGGTTCCTTACCTGCAACAATAATATATAGATTAGTAACTCATTAAAATAAAAGCATAATAATATATTAATTATTTATTATTTTTCCATTTCTCATATATGCACTACTTCTAATTTAATGTTATTTAATAAATCATTAGACAATTAATTGCAGGAAATCCTGAATTTTCGATAAAAAAAAAAATTCATGATAATGCTTCAAAATGTTTCGTGTCTTAAATTATAGCAATAATAAATT